>NW_026735624.1:0-112924 GCF_949786415.1 Peromyscus eremicus | reverse complement strand
GATATGGCCCATGTGCATAGGAAGCACAGTTCTTTTGTTCTGAGCAAGCTCACTGTTTGGACCCCATAGGAAACTCAGTAGAGTAGAAGAGTGCTCTTTTCTCAAAAGCAGAGTGTGGTTCTTGTAAGGCGAGCTAGCGTTTGTTTCCCAGTCCTAAATGGAGTTGAATCCCATGCAGTTTCTGGTACTACGAGCAAGAGTTGTTTTCTGGTAAGAAGAGTCACTACTGTGCTCCCATTGCCATACACAGTGCAAATAGCACTTGCGTCTGCTCCCAGCAAGTACAGTGTATTGGACTGAAGAGGAGCTACTGTTCTTGTCAGTTTCCGAAGCAGAGTTGAACTAGATATAGCCCATGTGTGTAGGAAGCTCAGTTCTTTTGTTCTGAGCAAGCTCACTGTTCTCGCATTATAGGAAACACTGTAGAGTAGAAGAGTGCTCTATTCTCAAAAGCAGATTGTGTTTCTTGTAAGGCGAGCTAGCGTTTGTTTCGCAGTCCTAAATTGAGTTGAATCACATGCAGTTTCTGGTCCATACGAGCAAGAGTTTTTTTCTGGCAAGAAGAGTCACTATTGTGCTCCCATTGTCATACACAGGGCAAATAGCACTGGTTTCTCTTCCCAGCATGTACAGTGTATTGGAATGAAAAGGATCTACTGTTCTTGTCAGGTTCCTAAGCAGAGTTGAACTAGATATGGCCAATGGTGTAGGAAGCACAGTTCTTTTGTACTCAGCAAGCTCACTGTTCTGACCCTATAGAAACACAGTAGAGTAGAAGAGTGCTCTTTCCTCAAAAGCAGAGTGTGTTTCTTGTAAGGCGAGCTAGCGTTTGTTTCCCAGTCCTAAATAGAGTTGAATCACATGCAGTTTCAAGGTCCTATGAGCAAGAGTTGTTTTCTGGTAAGGAAAGTCACTATTGTGCTCCCATTGCCATAAACAGTGCAAATAGCACTCGCGTCTGTTCCCAGCAAGTACAGTGTATTGGACTGAAGAGGAGCTACTGTTCTTGTTCAGTTTCCTAAGCAGAGTTGAACTAGATATGACCCGTGTGTGTAGGAAGCACAGTTCTTTTGTTCTGAGGAAGCTCACTGTTTGGACCCCATAGGAAACACAGTAGAGTAGATGTGTGCCCTATTCTCAAAAGCAGAGTGTGTTTCTTGTAAGGCGAGCTAGCGTTTGTTACCCAATCCTAAATGGAGTTGAATCACATGCAGTTTCTGGTCCTACGAGAAAGAGTTTTTTTCTGGTAAGAAGAGTCACTATTGTGCTCCCATTGCCATTCAAAGTACAAATAGCACTCGTGTCTGTTTCCAACAAGTACATTGTATTGGTCTGAAGAGGAGCTATTGTTCTTGTCAGATTCCTAAGCAGAGTTGAACTAGATATGGCCCGTGTGTGTAGGAAGCACAGTTCTTTTGTACTCAGCAAGCTCACTGTTCTGGCCCTTTAAGAAACACAGTAGAGTAGAAGAGTGCTCTTTACTCAAAAGCAGAGTGTGTTTCTTGTACGGCGAGCTAGCGTTTGTTTCACAGTCATAAATGGAGTTGAATCACATGCAGTTTCTGGTCCTATGAGCAAGAGATGTTTTCTGGTAAGAAGCATCACTATTGTGCTCCCATTGCCATACACAGTGCAAATAGGACTCGCATCTGTTCCCAGCAAGTACAGTGTATTGGACTGAAGAGGATCTACTGTTCTTGTCAGTTTCATAAGCAGAGTTGAACTAGATATGACCCGTGTGTGTAGGAAGCACTGTTCTTTTGTTCTGAGCAAGCTCACTCTTTGGACCCCATAGGAAACACAGTAGAGTAGATGTGTGCCCTATTCTCAAAAGCAGAGCGTGTTTCTTGTAAGGCGAGCTAGCGTTTGTTTCCCAGTCCCCAATGGAGTTGAATCACATGCAGTTTTTGGTCCTACACGCAAGAGTTGTTTTCTGGTAAGGAAAGTCACTATTGCGCTCCCAATGCCATACACAGTGCAAATAGCCCTCGCATCTGTTCCCAGGAAGTACAGTGTATTGGACTGAAGAGGATCTACTGTTCTTGTCAGTTTCCTAAGCAGAGTTGAACTTGATATGGCCCGTGTGTATAGGAAGCACAGTTCTTTTGTTCTGAGCAAGCTCACTGTTCGAACCCCATAGGAAACACAGTAGAGTAGAAGAGTGCTCTTTTCTCAAAAGCAGAGTGTGTTTCTTGTAAGGCGAGCTAGCATTTGTTTCCCAGTCCTAAATGGAGTTGAAATACACATGCAGTTTCTGGTCCTACGAGCAAGTGTTGTTTTCTGGTAAGAAGAGTCACTATTGCGCTCCCATTGTCATACACAATGCAAATAGCACTGGCGTCTGTTCCCAACAAGTACAGTGTATTGGACTGAAGAGGATATACTGTTCTTGTCAGTTTCCTGAGCAGAATTGAACTAGATATGGCCATGTGTAGGAAGCACAGTTCTTTTATTCTGAGCAAGCTCACTGTTCTGGCGCTATAGGAAACACAGTAGAGTAGAAGAGTGCTGTTTTCTCAAAACCAGAGTGTGTTTCTTGTAAGGCGAGCTAGCGTTTCTTTCCAAGTTCTAAATGGAGTTGAATCACATGCAGTTATTGGTCCTACACGCAAGAGTTGCTTTCAGGTAAGGAAAGTTTCTATTTTGCTCCCATTGCCAAACAAAGTGCAAATAGCCCTCGCATCTGTTCCCAGCAAGTACAGTGTATTGGGCTGAAGAGGAGCTAATGTTCTTGTCATTTTCCTAAGCAGAGTTGAATTAGATATGGGACGAGTGTGTAGGAATTACAGTTCTTTTGTTCTCAGCAAGCTCACAGTTCGGACCCCATAGAAATCACAGTAGAATTGAAGAGTGTACTTTACTCAAGAAGAAGAGTGTGTTTCTTGTAAGGCGAGCTAGCGTTTGTTTCCCAGTCCTAAATGGAGTTGAATCACATGCAGTTTCTAGTCCTATGAGCAAGAGTTGTTTTCTGTTAAGAAGAGTCACTATTGCGCTCCCATTGCCATACACAGTGCAAATAGCACTCGCGTCTGCTCCCAGCAAGTAAAGTGTATTGGACTGAAGGGGAGCTACTGTTCTTGTCAGTTTCCTAAGCAGAGTTGAACTAGATATGGCCCGTGTGTGTAGGAAGCACAGTTCTTTTGTTCTGAGCAATCTCACTGTTCTGACCCCATAGGAAACACAGTAGAGTAGAAGAGTGCTCTTTTCTCAAAAGCAGAGTGTGTTTCATGTAAGTCGAGCTAGCATTGGTTTCCCAGTCCTAAATGGAGTTGAATCCCATGCAGTTTCTGGTCCTATGAGCAAGAGTTGTTTTCTGGTAAGAAGAGTCAATATTGCGCTGCCATTGCCCTACACAGGACAAATAGCACTGGCGTTTGTTCCCAGCAAATACAGTGTATTGGACTGAAAAGGAGCTACTGTTCTTGTCAGTTTCCTAAGCAGAGGTGAACTAGATATGGTCCGTGTGTGTAGGAAGCACAGTTCTTTTCTTCTGAGCAAGCTCACTGTTTGGACCCCATAGGAAACACAATAGAGTAGAAGAGTGCTCTTTTCTCTAAAGCAGAGTATGTTTCTTGTAAGGCGAGCTAGCGTTTGTTTCCCAGTCCTAAATGGAGTTGAGTCACATGCAGTTTTTGGTCCTACTAGCAAGAGTTGTTTTCTGGTAAGAATAGTCACTGTTGCGCTCCAAATGCCATATACAGTGCAAATAGCACTCGCGTCTGTTCTCAGCAAGTACAGTGTATCGGACTGAAGAGGAGCTACTGCTCTTGTCAGTATCCTAAGCAGAGTTGAACTAGATATGGCCCATGTGTGTAGGAAGCACAGTTCTTCTGTTCTGAGGAAGCTCACTGTTTGGACCCCATAGGAAACACAGTAGAGTAGAAGAGTGCTCTTTTCTTTAAAGCAGAGTGTTTTTTCTTGTAAGGTGAGCTCGCATTTGTTTCCCAGTCCTAAATGGAGTTGAGACACATCCAGTTTTTGGTCCTACGAGCAAGAGTTGTTTTCTGGTAAGAAGAGTCACTATTGCGCTCCAAATGCCATACACAGGCAAATAGCACTCGCGTCTGTTCCCAGCAAGTACAGAGTATGGGACTGTATAGGAGCTACTGTTCTTGTCAGTGTCCTAAGCAGAATTGAACTAGATATGGTTCATGTGTGTTGGAAGCACAGTTCTTTTGTTCTAAGCAAGCTCACTGTTTGGACCCCATAGGAAACACAGAAGAGTAGAAGAGTGCTCTTTTCTCTAAAGCAGAGTGTGTTTCTTGTAAGTCGAGCTAGCGTTTGTTTCCTTGTCCTAAATGAAGTTGAATCCCATGCAGTTTCTGGTCCTACGAGCAAGATTTGTTTTCTGGTAATAAAGTCACTATTGCGCTCCCATTGAAATACACAGTGCAAATAGCACTCGTGTCTGTTCCCAGCAATTACAGTGTATTGGACTGAATAGGAGCTACTGTTCTTGTCAGTTTCCTAAGCAGAGTTGAACTAGATATGGCCGTGTATGTAGGAAGCACAGTTCTTTTGTTCTGAGCAAGCTCACTGTCTGGCCCTATAGGAATCACAGTAGAGTAGAAGAATGCTCTTTTCTCAAAAGCAGAATGTGTTTCTTGTAAGGGGAGCTAGCATTTGTTTTCCAGTCCTATATGGAGTTGAATCCCATGCAGTTTCTGGTCCTACAAGCAAGAGTTGTTTTCTGGTAAGAAGAGTCACTATTGCGCTGCCTTTGCCATACACAGGACAAATAACACTGGCGTGTTTTCCCAGCAAGTACAGTGTATTGGATGGAAGAGGATCTACTGTTCTTGTCAGGTTCCTAAGCAGACTTGAACTAGATATGGCCGTGTGTGTAGGAAGCACAGTTTTTTTGTTCTGAGCAAGCTCACTGTTCGGAACCCATAGGAAACACAGTAGAGTAGAAGAGTGCTCTTTTCTCAAAAGCAGAGTGTGTTTCTTGGAAGGTAAGCTAGCGTTTGTTTCCCAGTCCTAAATGGAGTTGAGTCACATGCAGTTTTTTGTCCTACGAGCAAGAGTTGTTTTCTGGTAAGACGAGTCACTATTGTGCTCCAATAGCCATACACAGTGCAAATAGCAGTCCCGTCTGTTCCCAGGAAGTACAGTGTATCGGTCTGAAGAGGAGCTACTGTTCTTGTCAGTTTCTTAGCAGAGTTGAACTAGATATGGCCCGAGTGTGTAGGAAGCACAGTTCTTTTGTTCTGAGCAAGCTCACTGTTTGTACCCCATAGGGAACACAGTAGAGTAGAAGAGTGCTCTTCTCTCTAAAGCAGAGTGTGTTTCTTGTAAGGCGAGCTCGCGTTTGTTTCCCAGTCCTAAATGGAGTTGAGTCACAGGCAGTTTTTGGTCCTAAGAGCAAGAGTTGTTTTCTGGTAAGAAGAGTCACTATTGTGCTCCAAATGCAATACACAGTGCAAATAGCACTCGCTTCTGTTCCCAGCAAGTACAGTGTATTGGACTGAATAGGAGCTACTGTTCTTGTCAGTTTCCTAAGCAGAGTTGAACTAGATATGGCCCGTGTGTAGGAAGCACAGTTCTTTTTTTCTGAGCAAGCTCACTGTTCTGGCCCTATAGGAAACACAGTAGAGTAGAAGAGTGCTCTTTTCTCAAAAGCAGAGTGTGTTTCTTGTAAGGCGAGCTAGCGTTTGTTTCCCAGTCCCCAATGGAGTTGAATCACATGCAGTTTCTGGTCCTACGAGCAAGAGTTGTTTTCTGGTAAGAAGAGTCACTATTGCGCTGCCATTGCCATACACAGGACAAATAGCACTGGCGTCTGTTCCCAGCAAGTATAGTGTATTGGACTGAAGAGGATCTACTGTTCTTGTCAGGTTCCTAAGCAGAATTGAACTAGATATGGCCGTGTGTGTAGGAAGCACAGTTCTTTTGTTCTGAGCAAGCTCTCTGTTCGGACCCCATAGGAAACACAGTAGAGTAGAATTGTGCTCTTTTGTTAGAAGTAGAGTGTGTTTCTTGTAAGGCGAGCTAGCGTTTGTTTCCCAGTCCTAAATGGAGTTGAATCCCATGCAGTTTCTGTTCCTACGAGCAAGAGTTTTTTTCTGGTAAGGAAAGTAACTATTGAGCTCCCATTGCCATACACAGTGCAAATAGCACTCGCGTCTGTTCCCAGCAAATACAGTGTATCGGACTGAAGTGGAGCTACTGTTCTTGTCAGTTTCCTAAGCAGAGTTGAACTAGATATGGTCGGTGTGTGTAGGAAGCACAGTTCTTTTGTTCTGAGCAAGCTCACTGTTTGGACCACATAGGAAACACAGTAGAGTAGAAGAGTGCTCTTTTCTCTAAAGCAGAGTGTGTTTCTTGTAAGGCGAGCTAGCGTTTGTTTCCAAGTCCTAAATGGAGTTGAATCACATGCAGTTTCTGGTCCTACGAGCAAGAGTTGTTTTCTGGTAAGAAGAGTCACTATTGCTCTGCCATTGCCATACACAGGACAAATAGCACTGGCGTCTTTTCCAAGCAAGTACAGTGTATTGGACGAAAGAGAATCTACTGTTGTTGTCAGGTTCCTAATCAGACTTGAACTAGATATGGCCTTGTGTGTAGGAAGCACAGTTTTTTTGTTCTGAGCAAGCTCACTTTTCGGACCCCATAGGGAACACAGTAGAGTAGAAGAGTGCTCTTTTCTCTAAAGCAGAGTGTGTTTCTTGTAAGGCGAGCTCGCGTTTGTTTCCCAGTCCTAAATGGAGTTGAGTCACAGGCAGTTTTTGGTCCTACGAGCAAGAGTGGTTTTCTGGTAAGAAGAGTCACTATTGCGCTCCAAATGCAATACACAGTGCAAAGAGCACTCGCTTATGTTCCCAGCAAGTACAGTGTATTGGACTGAAAAGGAGCTACTGTTCTTGTCAGTTTCCTAAGCAGAGTTGAACTAGATATTGCCCGTGTGTAGGAAGCACAGTTCTTTTGTTCTGAGCAAGCTCACTGTTCTGGCCCTATAGGAAAAACAGTAGAGTAGAAGAGTGCTCTTTTCTCAAAAGCAGAGTGTGTTTCTTGTAAGGCGAGCTAGCGTTTGTTTCCCAGTCCTAAATGGAGTTGAATCACATGCAGTTTCTGGTCCTACGAGCAAGAGTTGTTTTCTGGTAAGAAGAGTCACTATTGCGATGCCATTGCCATACACAGGACAAATAGCACTGGCTTCTGTTCCCAGCAAGGACAGTGTATTGGACTGAAGAGGATCTACTGTTCTTGTCAGGTTCCTAAGCAGAATTGAACTAGATATGGCCGTGTGTGTAGGAAGCACAATTCTTTTGTTCTGAGCAACCTCTCTGTTCGGACCCCATAGGAAACACAGTAGAGTAGAATTGTGCTCTTTTCTCAAAAGAAGAGTGGGTTTCTTGTAAGGTGAGCTAGCGTTTGTTTCCCAGTCCTAAATGGAGTTGAATCCCATGCAGTTTGTGTTCCTACGAGCAAGAGTTGTTTTCTGGTAAGAAGAGTCACTATTGTGCTCCAATTGCCATACACAGTGCAAATAGCACTCGCGTGTGTTCCGAGCAAGTACAGTGTATTGGACTGAAGAGGAGCTACTGTTCTTGTCAGTTTCCTAAGCAGAGTTGAACTAGATATGGCCCGTGTGTGTAGGAAGCACAGTTCTTTTGTTCTGAGCAAGATCACTGTTTGGACCCCATAGGAATCACAGTAGAGTAGAAGAGTGCTCTTTTCTCAAAAGCAGAGTGTGTTTCATGTAAGGCGAGCTAGCATTTGTTTCCCAGTCCGAAATGGAGTTGAATCACATGCAGTTTCTGGTCCTACGAACAAGAGTTGTTTTCTGGTAAGGAAAGTCACTATTGTGCTCCCATTGCCATGCACAGTGCAAATAGCAGTCCCGTCTGTTCCCAGCAAGTACAGGGTATCGGACTGAAGAGGATCTACTGTTCTTGTCAGGTTCCTAAGCAGACTTGAACTAGATGTGGCAATGTTTGTAGGAAGCACAGTTTTTTTGTTCTGAGCAAGCTCACTGTTCGGAACACATAGGAAAGAGTAGAGTAGAAGAGTGCTCTTTTCTCTAAAGCAGAGTGTGTTTCTTGTAAGGCGAGCTAGCGTTTGTTTCCCAGTCCTAAATGGAGTGGAATCACATGCAGTTTCTGGTCCTATGAGCAAGAGTTGATTTCTGGTAAGGAAAGTCACTATTGCGCTCCCATTGCCATACACAGTGCAAATAGCACATGAGTCTGTTCCCAGCATGTACAGTGTATCAGACTGAAGAGGAGCTACTCTTCTTGTCAGTTTCCTAAGCAGAGTTGAACTAGATATGGCCCGTGTGTGTAGGAAGCACAGTTCTTATGTTCTGAAAAAGCTCACTGTTCTGGCCCTATAGGAAACACAGTAGAGTAGAAGAGTGCACTTTTCTTAAAAGCAGAGTGTGTTTCTTGTAAGGCGAGCTCACGTTTGTTTCCCAGTCCTAAATGGAGTTGAGTCACATGCAGTTTTTCGTCCTACGAGCAAGAGTTGTTTTCGGGTAAGAAGAGTCACTGTTGTGCTCCAAATGCCATATACAATGCAAATAGCACTCGCGTCTGTTCCCAGCAAGTACAGTGTATCAGACTGAATAGGAGCTACTGTTCTTGTCAGTTTCCTAGGAAGAGTTGAACGAGATATGGCCCGTGGGTGTAGGAAGCACAGTTCTTTTGTTCTGAGCAAGCTCACTGTTTGGACCCCATAGGAAACACAGTAGAGTAGAAGAGTGCTCTTTTCTCTAAAGCAGAGTGTTTTTCTTGTAAGGTGAGCTCGCGTTTGTTTCCCAGTCCTAAATGGAGTTGAGTCACATGCAGTTTTTGGTCTTACGAGCAAGAGTTGTTTTCTGGTAAGAAGAGTCACTATTGCGCTCCAAATGCCATACACAGTGCAAATAGTACTCGCGTCTGTTCCCTTCAAGTACAGTGTATTGGACGGATTAGGAACTACTGTTCTTGTCAGTTTCCTCAGCAGAGTTCAACTAGATATGGCCGTGTGTGTAGGAAGCACAGTTCTTTTGTTCTGAGCAAGCTCACTGTTCTGGCCCTATAGGAAACACAATAGAGTAGAAGAGTGCTCTTTTCTCAAAAGCAGATTGTGTTTCTTGTAAGGCGAGCTAGCATTTGTTTCCCAGTCCTAAATGGAGTTGAATCACATGCAGTTTCTGGTCCTACGAGCAAGAGTTGTTTTCTGGTAAGGAAAGTCACTATTGCGCTCCCATTGCCATACACAGTGCAAATAGCACTCATGTCTGTTCCCAGCAAGTACAGTGTATCGGACTGAAGAGGAGCTACTGTTCTTGTCAGTTTCCTAAGCAGAGTTGAATGAGATATGTCCCGCGTGTGTAGGAAGCACAGTTCTTTTGTTCTGAGCAAGCTCACTGTTTGGACCCCATAGGAAACACAGTAGAGTAGAAGAGTGCTCTTTTCTTAAAAGCAGAGTGTGTTTCTTGTAGGGCGAGCTAACGTTTGTTTCCCAGTCCTAAATGGAGTTGAATCACATGCATTTTCTAGTCCTGCAAGCAAGAGTTGTTTTCTGGTAAGAAGAGTCACTATTACACTGCCATTGCCATACACAGGACAAATAACACTTGCGTCTTTTCCCAGCAAGTACAGTGTATTGGAATGGAAGAGGATCTACTGTTCTTGTCAGGTTCCGAAGCAGACTTGAACTAGATATGGCCGTGTGTGTAGGAAGCACAGTTCTTTTGTTCTGAGCAAGCTCACTGTTCTGGCCCTAAAGGAAACACAGTAGAGTAGAAGAGTGGTCTCTTCTCAAAAGCAGAGTGTGTTTCTTGGAAGGCGAGCTAGCGTTTGTTTCCCAGTCCTAAATGGAGTTGAGTCACATGCAGTTTTTTGTCCTACGAACAAGAGTTGTTTTCTGGTAAGACGAGTCACTATTGTGCTCCAATAGCCATACACAGTGCAAATAGCACTCCCGTGTGTTCCCAGGAAGTACAGTGTATCGGACTGAAGAGGAGCTACTGTTCTTGTCAGTTTCCTAAGCAGAGTTGAACTAGATATGGCCCAAGTATAAGAAGCACAGTTCTTTTCTTCTGAGCAAGCTCACTGTTCTGGCCCTATAGGAAACACAGTAGAGTAGAAGAGTGCTCTTTTCTCTAAAGCAGAGTGTGTTTCTTGTAAGGCGAGCAAGCGTTTGTTTCCCAGTCCTAAATGGAATTGAATCACATGCAGTTTCTGGTCCTACGAGCAAGAGTTGTTTTCTGGTAAAGAGTCACTGTTGCGCTCCAAATGCCATATACAGTGCAAATAGCACTCGCGTCTGTTCCCAGGAAATACAGTGTATCAGACTGAATGGGAGCTACTGTTCTTGTCAGTTTCCTAAGCAGACTTGAACTAGATATGGCCGTGTGTGAAGGAAGCACAGTTTTTTTGTTCTGAGCAAGCTCACTGTTCGGAA
Organism: Peromyscus eremicus; assembly: GCF_949786415.1. Taxonomy (NCBI): domain Eukaryota; kingdom Metazoa; phylum Chordata; class Mammalia; order Rodentia; family Cricetidae; genus Peromyscus; species Peromyscus eremicus. The sequence continues at coordinate 102,532 of NW_026735624.1, read as the reverse complement.
CACATAGGAAACACAGTAGAGTAGAAGAGTGCTCTTTTCTCAAAAGCAGAGTGTGTTTTTAGAAGGCGAGCTAGTGTTTGTTTCCCAGTCCTAAATGGAGTTGAGACACATGCAGTTTTTTGTTTTACGAGCAAGAGTTGTTTTCTGGTAAGAAGAGTCACTATTGTGCTCCAATTGCCATACACAGTGCAAATAGCCCTCGCGTGTGCTCCGAGCAAGTACAGTGTATGGGACTGAAGAGGAGCTACTGTTCTTGTCAGTTTCCTAAGCAGAGTTGAACTAGATATGTCCCGTGTGTGTAGGAAGCACAGTTCTTTTGTTCTGAGCAAGATCACTGTTTGGACCCCATAGGAAACACAGTAGAGTAGAAGAGTGCTCTTTTCTCAAAAGCAGAGTGTGTTTCATGTAAGGCGAGCTAGCATTTGTTTCCCAGTCCTAAATGGAGTTGAATCACATGCAGTTTCTGGTCCTACGAACAAGAGTTGTTTTCTTGTAAGGAAAGTCACTATTGCGCTCCCATTGTCATACACAGTGCAAATAGCAGTCCCGTCTGTTCCCAGCAAGTACAGGGTAGCGGACTGAAGAGGATCTACTGTTCTTGTCAGGTTCCTAAGCAGACTTGAACTAGATGTGGCAATGTTTGTAGGAAGCACAGTTTTTTTGTTCTGAGCAAGCTCACTGTTCTGGACCTATAGGAAACACAGTAGAGTAGAAGAGTGCTCTTTTCTCTAAAGCAGAGTGTGTTTCTTGTAAGGCGAGCTAGCGTTTGTTTCCCAGTCCTAAATGGAGTGGAATCACATGCAGTTTCTGGTCCTATGAGCAAGAGTTGTTTTCTGGTAAGGAAAGTCACTATTGTGCTCCCATTGCCATACACAGTGCAAATAGCACATGCGTCTGTTCCCAGCATGTACAGTGTATCAGACTGAAGAGGAGCTACTGTTCTTGTCAGTTTCCTAAGCAGAGTTGAACTAGATATGGCCCGTGTGTGTAGGAAGCACAGTTCTTATGTTCTGAGCAAGCTCAGTGTTCTGGCCCTATAGGAAACACAGTAGAGTAGAAGAGTGCACTATTCTTAAAAGCAGAGTGTGTTTCTTGTAAGGCGAGCTCATGTTTGTTTCCCAGTCCTAAATGGAGTTGAGTCACATGCAGTTTTTTGTCCTACGAGCAAGAGTTGTTTTCTGGTAAGAAGAGTCACTGTTGCGCTCCAAATGCCATATACAGTACAAATAGCACTCGCGTCTGTTCACAGCAAGTACAGTGTATCAGACTGAATAGGAGCTACTGTTCTTGTCAGTTTCCTAAGCAGACTTGAGCTAGACATGGCCGTGTGTGTAGGAAGCACAGTTTTTTTGTTCTGAGCAAGCTCACTGTTCGGAACACATAGGAAACACAATAGAGTAGAACAGTGCTCTTTTCTCTAAAGCAGAGTGTGTTTCTTGTAAGGCGAACTAGCGTTTGTTTCCCAGTCCTAAATGGAGTGTAATCACATGCAGTTTCTGGTCCTACGAGCAAGAGTTGTTTTATGGTAAGAAGAGTCACTATTGCGCTGCCATTGCCATACACAGGACTAATAGCACTGTTGTCTGTTCCCAGCAGTACAGTGTTTTGGACTGAAGAGGATCTACTGTTCTTGTGAGGTTCCTATGCAGAATTGAACTAGATATGGCCGTGTGTGTAGGAAGCACAGTTCTTTTGTTCTGAGCAAGTTCACTGTTCGGACCTCTTAGGAAACACAAAAGAGTAGAAGAGTGCTTTTTTCTCTAAATCATAGTGTGTTTCTTGTAAGGCGAGTTAGTGTTTCTTTCCCAGGCCTCAGTGGAGTTGAATCACATGCAGTTTCTGGTCCTACGAGCAAGAGTTGTTTTCTGGTAAGAAGAGTCACTATTGTGCTCCCATTGTCATACACAGGGCAAATAGCACACGCGTCAGTTCCCAGCATGTACAGTGTATTGGACTGAAGAGGATCCACTGTTCTTGTCAGATTCCTAAGCAGAGTTGAACTAGATTTGGCCGTGTGTGTAGGAAGCACAGTTCTTTTGTTCTGAGCAAGCTCACTGTTCTGGCCCTATAGGAAACACAGTAGAGTAGAAGAGTGCTCTTTTCTCAAAAGTAGATTGTGTTTCTTGTAAGGGGAGCTAGCGTTTGTTTCCCAGTCCTATATGGAGTTGAATCACTTGCACTTTCTGGTCCTACGAGCAAGAGTTGTTTTTTGGTAAGGAAAGTCACTATTGCGCTCCCATTGCCTTACACAGTGCAAATAGCACATGCGTCTGTTCCCAGCAAGTACAGTGTATCAGACTGAAGAGGAGCTACTGTTCTTGTCAGTTTCCTAAGCAGAGCTGAACTAGATATGGTCCGTGTGTGTAGGAAGCACAGTTCTTATGTTCTGAGCAAGCTCACTGTTCTGGCCCTATAGGAAACACAGTAGAGTAGAAGAGTGCACTTTTCTTAAAAGCAGAGTGTGTTTCTTGTAAGGCGAGCTCGTGTTTGTTTCCCAGTCCTAAATAGAGTTGAGTCTCATGCAGTTTTTGGTCCTATGAGCAAGAGTTGTTTTCTGGTAAGAAGAGTCACTGTTGCGCTCCAAATGTCATATACAGTGCAAATAGCACTCGCGTCTGTTCCCAGCAAGTACAGTGTATCGGACTGAATAGGAGCTACTGTTCTTGTCAGTTTCCTAAGCAGACTTGAAATAGATATGGCCGTGTGTGTAGGAAGCACAGTTTTTTTATTCTGAGCAAGCTCACTGTTCGGAACACATAGGAAACTGTTGAGTAGAAAAGTGCTCTTTTCTCAAAAGCGGAGTGTGTTTCTGGGAAGGCGAGCTAGTGTTTGTTTGCCAGTCCTAAATGGAGTTGAGTCACATGCAGTTTTTTGACTTACGAGCAAGAGTTGTTTTCTGGTAAGACGAGTCACTATTGTGCTCCAATTGCCATACACAGTGCAAATAGCACTCGCGTCTGTTCCGAGCAAGTACAGTGTATTGGACTGAAGAGGAGCTACTGTTCTTGTCAGTTTCCTAAGCAGAGTTGACTTAGATATGGCCCGTGTGTGTAGGAAGCACAGTTCTTTTGTTCTGAGCACCTCACTGTTTGGACCCCATAGGAAACACAGTAGAGTAGAAGAGTGCTCTTTTCTCTAAAGCAGAGTGTGTTTCTTGTAAGGCGAGCTAGTGTTTGTTTTCCAGTCCTAAATTGAGTGGAATCAAATGCAGTTTCTGGTCCTATGAGCAAGAGTTGTTTTCTGGTAAGGAAAGTCACTATTGCGCTCCAAATGCCATACACAGTGCAAATAGCACTCGCGTGTGCTCCGAGCAAGTACAGTGTATTGGATTGAAGAGGAGCTACTGTTCTTGTCAGTTTCCTAAGCAGAGTTGAACTAGATATGTCCCGTGTGTGTAGGAAGCACAGTTCTTTTGTTCTGAGCAAGATCACTGTTTGGACCCCATAGGAAACACAGTAGAGTAGAAGAGTGCTCTTTTCTCAAAAGCAGAGTGTGTTTCATGTAAGGCAAGCTAGCATTTGTTTCCCAGTCCTAAATGGAGTTGAATCACATGCAGTTTCTGGTCCTACGAACAAGAGTTGTTTTCTGGTAAGGAAAGTCACTATTGCGCTCCCATTGTCATACACAGTGCAAATAGCCCTCCCGTCTGTTCCCAGCAAGTACAGTGTATCGGACTGAAGAGGATCTACTGTTCTTGTCAGGTTCCTAAGCAGACTTGAACTAGATGTGGCAATGTTTGTAGGAAGCACAGTTTTTTTGTTCTGAGCAAGCTCACTGTTCGGAACACATAGGAAAGAGTAGAGTAGAAGAGTGCTCTTTTCTCTAAAGCAGAGTGTGTTTCTTGTAAGGCGAGCTAGCGTTTGTTTCCCAGCCCTAAATGGAGTGGAATCACATGCAGTTTCTGGTCCTATGAGCAAGAGTTGTTTTCTGGTAAGGAAAGTCACTATTGCGCTCCCATTGCCATACACAGTGCAAATAGCACATGCGTCTGTTCCCAGCATGTACAGTGTATCAGACTGAAGAGGAGCTACTGTTCTTGTCAGTTTCCTAAGCAGAGTTGAACTAGATATGGCCCGTGTGCGTAGGAAGCACAGTTCTTATGTTCTGAGCAAGCTCACTGTTCTGGCCCTATAGGAAACACAGTAGAGTAGAAGAGTGCACTTTTCTTAAAAGCAGAGTGTGTTCTTGTAAGGCGAGCTCACGTTTCTTTCCCAGTCCTAAATGGAGTTGAGTCACATGCAGTTTTTTGTCCTACGAGCAAGAGTTGTTTTCGGGTAAGAAGAGTCACTGTTGCGCTCCAAATGCCATATTTAGTGCAAATAGCACTCGCGTCTGTTCCCAGCAAGTACAGTGTATCAGACTGAATAGGAGCTACTGTTCTTGTCAGTTTCCTAAGAAGAGTTGAACGAGATATGGCCCGTGTGTGTAGGAAGCACAGTTCTTTTGTTCTGAGCAAGCTCACTGTTTGGACCCCATAGGAAACACAGTAGAGTAGAAGAGTGCTCTTTTCTCTAAAGCAGAGTGTTTTTCTTGTAAGGTGAGCTCGCATTTGTTTCCCAGTCCTAAATGGAGTTGAGTCACATGCAGTTTTTGGTCTTACGAGCAAGAGTTGTTTTCTGGTAAGAAGAGTCACTATTGCGCTCCAAATGCCATACACAGTGCAAATAGTACTCGCGTCTGTTCCCTTCAAGTACAGTGTATTGGACGGATTAGGAACTACTGTTCTTGTCAGTTTCCTCAGCAGAGTTCAACTAGATATGGCCGTGTGTGTAGGAAGCACAGTTCTTTTGTTCTGAGCAAGCTCACTGTTCTGGCCCTATAGGAAACACAATAGAGTAGAAGAGTGCTCTTTTCTCAAAAGCAGATTGTGTTTCTTGTAAGGCGAGCTAGCGTTTGTTTCCCAGTCCTAAATGGAGTTGAATCACATGCAGTTTCTGGTCCTACGAGCAAGAGTTGTTTTCTGGTAAGGAAAGTCACTATTGCGCTCCCATTGCCATACACAGTGCAAATAGCACTCATGTCTGTTCCCAGCAAGTACAGTGTATCGGACTGAAGAGGAGCTACTGTTCTTGTCAGTTTCCTAAGCAGAGTTGAACTAGATATGGCCCGTGTGTGTAGGAAGCACAGTTCTTATGTTCTGAGCAAGCTCACTGTTCTGGCCCTATAGGAAACACAGTAGAGTAGAAGAGTGCACTTTTCTTAAAAGCAGAGTGTGTTTCTTGTAAGGCGAGCTCACGTTTCTTTCCCAGTCCTAAATGGAGTTGAGTCACATGCAGTTTTTTGTCCTACGAGCAAGAGTTGTTTTCGGGTAAGAAGAGTCACTGTTGCGCTCCAAATGCCATATATAGTGCAAATAGCACTCGCGTCTGTTCCCAGCAAGTACAGTGTATCAGACTGAATAGGAGCTACTGTTCTTGTCAGTTTCCTAAGAAGAGTTGAACGAGATATGGCCCGTGTGTGTAGGAAGCACAGTTCTTTTTTTCTGAGCAAGCTCACTGTTTGGACCCCATAGGAAACACAGTAGAGTAGAAGAGTGCTCTTTTCTCTAAAGCAGAGTGTTTTTCTTGTAAGGTGAGCTCGCATTTGTTTCCCAGTCCTAAATGGAGTTGAGTCACATGCAGTTTTTGGTCTTACGAGCAAGAGTTGTTTTCTGGTAAGAAGAGTCACTATTGCGCTCCAAATGCCATACACAGTGCAAATAGTACTCGCGTCTGTTCCCTTCAAGTACAGTGTATTGGACGGATTAGGAACTACTGTTCTTGTCAGTTTCCTCAGCAGAGTTCAACTAGATATGGCCGTGTGTGTAGGAAGCAGTTCTTTTGTTCTGAGCAAGCTCACTGTTCTGGCCCTATAGGAAACACAATAGAGTAGAAGAGTGCTCTTTTCTCAAAAGCAGATTGTGTTTCTTGTAAGGCAAGCTAGCGTTTGTTTCCCAGTCCTAAATGGAGTTGAATCACATGCAGTTTCTGGTCCTACGAGCAAGAGTTGTTTTCTGGTAAGGAAAGTCACTATTGCGCTCCCATTGCCATACACAGTGCAAATAGCACTCATGTCTGTTCCCAGCAAGTACAGTGTATCGGACTGAAGAGGAGCTACTGTTCTTGTCAGTTTCCTAAGCAGAGTTGAATGAGATATGTCCCGCGTGTGTAGGAAGCACAGTTCTTTTGTTCTGAGCAAGCTCACTGTTTGGACCCCATAGGAAACACAGTAGAGTAGAAGAGTGCTCTTTTCTTAAAAGCAGAGTGTGTTTCTTGTAGGGCGAGCTAACGTTTGTTTCCCAGTCCTAAATGGAGTTGAATCACATGCATTTTCTAGTCCTGCAAGCAAGAGTTGTTTTCTGGTAAGAAGAGTCACTATTACGCTGCCATTGCCATACACAGGACAAATAACACTTGCGTCTTTTCCCAGCAAGTACAGTGTATTGGAATGGAAGAGGATCTACTGTTCTTGTCAGGTTCCTAAGCAGACTTGAACTATATATGGCCGTGTGTGTAGGAAGCACAGTTCTTTTGTTCTGAGCAAGCTCACTGTTCTGGCCCTATAGGAAACACAGTAGAGTAGAAGAGTGCTCTTTTCTCAAAAGCAGAGTGTGTTTCTTGGAAGGCGAGCTAGCGTTTGTTTCCCAGTCCTAAATGGACTTGAGTCACATGCAGTTTTTTGTCCTACGAGCAAGAGTTGTTTTCTGGTAAGACAAGTCACTATTGGGCTCCAATTGCCATACACAGTGCAAATAGCACTCGCGTCTGTTCCCTGCAAGTACAGTGTATTGGACTGAAGAGGATCTACTGTTCTTGTCAGTTTCCTAAGCAGAGTTGAACTGGATATGGCCCGTGTGTGTAGGAAGCACAGTTCTTTTGTTCTGAGCAAGCTCACTGTTCAGACCCCATAGGAAGCACAGTAGAATAGAAGAGTGCTCTTTTCTCAAAAGCAGAGTGTGGTTCATGTAAGGCGAGCTAGCATTTGTTTTCCAGTCCTAAATGGAGTTGAATCACATGCAGTTTCTGGTCCTATGAGCAAGAGTTGTTTTCTGGTAAGGAAAGTCACTATTGCGCTCCCATTGCCATACACAGTGCAAATAGCACTCGCGTCTGTTCCCAGCAAGTACATTGTATCAGACTGAAGAGGAGCTACTGTTCTTGTCAGTTTCCTAAGCAGAGTGGAACTAATTATGGCCCGTGTGTAGGAAGAACAGCTCTTTTGTTCTGAGCAAGCTCACTGTTCTGGCCCTATAGGAAACACAGTAGAGTAGAAGAGTGGTCTCTTCTCTAAAGCAGAGTGTGTTTCTTGTAAGGCAAGCTAGCGTTTGTTTCCCAGTCCTAAATGGAGTTGAATCACATGCAGTTTCTAGTCCTACGAGCAAGAGTTGTTTTATGGTAAGAAGAGTCACTTTTGTGCTGCCATTGCCATACACAGGACAAATAGCACTGGCGTCGGTTCCCAGCAAGTACAGTGTATTGGACTGAAGAGGATCTACTGTTCTTGTCAGGTTCCTAAGCAGAATTGAACTAGATATTGCCGTGTGTCTAGGAAGCACAGTTCTTTTGTTCTGAGCAAGTTCAGTGTTCGGACTCCATAGGAAACACAGTAGAGTAGAAGAGTGCTCTTTTCTCAAAAGCAGAGTGTGTTTCTTGTAAGGTGAGCTAGCGTTTGTTTCCCAGTCCGATATGGAGTTGAGTCACATGCAGTTTTTTGTCCTACGAGCAAGAGTTGTTTTCTGGTAAGACGAGTCACTATTGTGCTCCAATTGCCATACACAGTGCAAATAGCACTCGCGTCTCTTCCCCCCAATACAGTGTATTGGACTGAAAAGGAGCTACTGTTCTTGTCAGTTTCCTAAGCAGAGTTGAACTAGATATGGCCCTTGTGTGTAGGAAGCACAGTTCTTTTGTTCTGAGCAAGCTCACTGTTCGTTCCCCATAGGAAACACAGTAGAGTAGAAGAGAGCTCTTTTCTCAAAAGCAGAGTGTGTTTCATGTAAGGCGAGCTAGCATTTGTTTCCCAGACCTAAATGGAGTTGAATCACATGCAGTTTCTGGTCCTAAGAGCAAGAGTTGTTTTCTGGTAAGGAAAGTCACTATTGTGCTCCCATTGCCATCCAAAGTGCAAATAGCACTGGCGTCTGTTCCCAGCAAGTACAGTGTATCGGACTGAAGAGGAGCTACTGTTCTTGTCAGTTTCCTAAGCAGAGTTGAACTAGATATGGCCCGTGTGTGTAGGAAGCACAGTTTTTTTTTCTAAGCAAGCTCACTGTTCTGGCCCTATAGGAAACACAGTAGAGTAGAAGAGTGCTCTTTTCTCTAAAGCAGAGTGTGTTTCTTGTAAGGCGAGGTATCGTTTGTTTCCCAGTCCTAAATGGAGTTGAATCACATGCAGTTTCTGGTCCTACGAGCAAGAGATGTTTTATGGTAAGAAGAGTCACTATTGTGCTCCCATTGCCATATACAGGACAAAGAGCACTGGCGTCGGTTCCCAGCAAGTACAGTGTATTGGACTGAAGAGGATCTACTGTTCTTTCAGGTTCCTAAGCAGAATTGAACTAGATATGGCCGTGTGTGTAGGAAGCACAGTTCTTTTGTTCTGAGCAAGTTCAGTGTTCGGACTCCATAGGAAACACAGTAGAGTAGAAGAGTGCTCTTTTCTCAAAAGCAGAGTGTGTTTCTTGTAAGGCGAGCTAGCGTTTGTTTCCCAGTCCTATATGGAGTTGAGTCACATGCAGTTTTTTGGTCTACGAGCAAGAGTTGTTTTCTGGTAAGACGAGTCACTATTGTGCTCTAATTGCCATACCCAGTGCAAATAGCACTCGCGTCTCTTCCCTCCAATACAGTGTATTGGACTGAAAAGGAGATACTGTTCTTGTCAGTTTCCTAAGCAGAGTTGAACTAGATATGGCCCGTGTGTGTAGGAAGCACAGTTCTTTTGTTCTGAGCAAGCTCACTGTTCGGACCCCATAGGAAACACAGTAGAGTAGAAGAGAGCTCTTTTCTCAAAAGCAGAGTGTGTTTCTTGTAAGGCGAGCTAGCGTTTGTTTCCCAGTCTTAAATAGCGTTGACTCACATGCAGTTTCTGGTCCTACGAGCAACAGTTGTTTTCTGGTATGGAATGTCACTATTGTGCTCCCTTTGGCATACACAGTGCAAATAGCACTCGCGTCTGTTCCCAGCAAGTACAGTGTATCGGACTGAGGGAGGAGCTACTGTTCTTGTCAGTTTCCTAAGCAGAGTTGAACTAGATATGGCCCGTGTGTGTAGGAAGCACAGTTTTTTTTCTGAGCAAGCTCACTGTTCTGGCCCTATAGGAAACACAGTAGAGTAGAAGAGTGCTCTTTTCTCAAAAGCAGAGTGTGTTTCTTGTAAGGCGAGCTATCGTTTGTTTCCCAGTCCTAAATGGAGTTGAATCACATGTAGTTTCTGGTCCTACCAGCAAGAGTTGTTTTCTGGTAAGAAGAGTCACTATTGCGCTGCCATTGCCATATACAGGACAAATAGCACTGGCGTCTGTTCCCAGCAAGTACAGTGTATGGGACTGAAAAGGAGCTACTGTTCTTGTCAGTTTCCTAAGCAGAGTTGAACTAGATATGGCCCGTGTTTGTAGGAAGCACAGTTCTTATGTTCTGAGCAAGCTCACTGTTCTGGCCCTATAGGAAACACAGTAGAGTAGAAGAGTGCTCTTTTCTCAAAAGCAGAGTGTGTTTCTTGTAAGGCGAGCTATCGTTTGTTTCCCAGTCCTAAATGGAGTTGAATCACATGCAGTTTCTGGTCCTACCAGCAAGAGTTGTTTTCTGGTAAGAAGAGTCACTATTGCGCTGCCATTGCCATATACAGGACAAATAGCACTGGCGTCTGTTCCCAGCAAGTACAGTGTATGGGACTGAAAAGGAGCTACTGTTCTTGTCAGTTTCCTAAGCAGAGTTGAAGTAGATATGGCCCGTGTGTGTAGGAAGCACAGTTCTTATGTTCTGAGCAAGCTCACTGTTCTGGCCCCATAGGAAACACAGTAGAGAAGAAGAGTGCTCTTTTCTCAAAAGCGGAGTTTGTTTCTTGTAGGGCGAGCTAGCGTTTGTTTTCCAGTCCTAAATGGAGTTGAATCACATGCAGTTTCTGGTCCTATGAGCAAGAGTTATTTTCTGGTAAGGAAAGTCACATTGCGCTCCCATTGCCATACACAGTGCAAATAGCACTCGCGTCTGTTCCCAGCAAGTACAGTGTATCGGACTGGATAGGTGCTAATGTTCTTGTCAGTTTCCTAAGCAGAGTTGAACTAGATATGATCCGTGTTTGTAGGAAGCACAGTTCTTTTGTTCTTTGCAAGCTCACTGTTCTGGCCCTATAGGAAACACAGTAGAGTAGAAGAGTGGTCTCTTCTCTAAAGCAGAGTGTGTTTCTTGTAAGGCGTGCTAGCGTTTGTTTCCCAGTCCTAAATGGAGTTGAATCACATGCAGTTTCTGGTACTACGAGCAAGAGTTGTTTTATGGTAAGAAGAGTCACTATTGCACTGCCATTGCCATACACAGGACAAATAGCACTGGCGTCGGTTCCCAGCAAGTACAGTGTATTGGACTGAAGAGGATCTACTGTTCTTGTCAGGTTCCTAAGCAGACTTAAAATAGATATGGCCGTGTGTGTAGGAAGCACAGTTTTTTTTTCTGATCAAGCTCACTGTTCGGACCCCATAGGAAACACAATAGAGTAGAAGAGTGCTTTTTTCTCAAAAGCAGAGTGTGTTTCTTTTAAGGCGAGCTAGCGTTTGTTTCCCATTCCTAAATGGAGTGGAATCACATGCAGTTTGTGTTCCTACGAGCAAGAGTTGTTTTCTGGTAAGGAAAGTCACTATTGTGCTCCCATTGCCATACACAGTGCAAATAGCCCTCCCATCTGATCCCAGCAAGTACAGTGTATTGGACTGAAGAGGCGCTACTGTTCTTCTCAGATTCCTAAGCAGAGTTGAACTAGATATGGCCCGTGTGTGTAGGAAGCACAGTTCTTTTTTTCTGAGCAAGCTCACTGTTCTGGCCCTATTAGAAACACAGTAGAGTAGAAGAGTGCTCTTTTCTCAAAAGCAGAGTGTGTTTCTTGTAAAGCGAGCTAGAGTTTGTTTCCCAGTCCTAAATGGAGTTGAATCACATGCAGTTTCCGGTCCACGAGCAAGAGTTGTTTTCTGGTAAGAAGAGTCACTATTGCGCTGCCATTGCCATACACAGGACAAATAGCACTGGCGTCTGTTCCCAGCAAGTACAGTGTATTGGACTGAAGAGGATCTACTGTTCTTGTCAGTTTCCTAAGCAGACTTGAACTAGATATGGCCGTGTGTGTAGGAAGCACAGTTCTTTTGTTCTGAGCAAGCTCACTGTTCGGACCCTATAGGAAACACAGTAGTGTAGAAGAGTGCTCTTTTCTCAAAAGCAGAGTGTGTTTCTTGCAAGGCAAGCTAGCGTTTGTTTCCCAGTCCTAAATGGAGTTGAATCACATGCAGTTTCTGGTCCTGTGAGCAAGAGTTGTTTTCTGGTAAGGAAAGTCACTATTGCGCTCCCATTTCCATACACAGTGCAAATAGCACTCGCGTCTGTTCCCAGCAAGTACAGTGTATCGGACTAAAGAGGAGCTACTTTTCTTGTCAGTTTCCTAAGCAGAGTTGAAGTAGATATGGCCCGTGTGTAGGAAGCACAGTTCTTATGTTCTGAGCAAGCTCACTGTTCTGGCCCTATAGGAAACACAGTAGAGTAGAAGAGTGCTCTTTTCTCTAAAGCAGAGTGTGTTTCTTGTAAGGCGAGCTAGCGTTTGTTTCCTAGTTCTAAATGGAGTTGAATCACATGCAGTTTCAGGTCCTACGAACAAGAGTTCTTTTCTGGTAAGGAAAGTCACATTGCGCTCCCATTGCCATACACAGTGCAAATAGTACCCGCGTCTGTTCCCAGCAAGTACAGTGTATTGGACTGGATAGGTGCTACTGTTCTTGTCAGTTTTCTAAGCAGAGTTGAACTAGATATGATCCATGTTTGTAGGAAGCACAGTTCTTTTGTTCTTTGCAAGCTCACTGTTTGGACCCCATAGGAAACACAGTAGAGCAGAAGAGTGCTCTTTTCTCTAAAGCAGAGTGTGTTACTTATAAGGCGAGCTAGCGTTTGTTTTGCAGTCCTAAATGGAGTTGAATCCCATGCAGTTTCTGGTACTACGAGCAAGAGATGTTTTCTGGTAAAAAGAGTCACTATTGTGCTGCCATTGCGATACACAGGACAAATAGCACTGGCGTCTGTTCGCAGCAAGTACAGTTTATTGGGCTGAAGAGGATCTATTGTTCTTGTCAGGTTCCTAAGCAGACTTGAACTAGATATGGCCGTGTGTGTAGGAAGCACAGTTTTTTTGTTTTGAGCAAGCTCACTGTTCGGACCCCATAGGAAACACAGTAGAGTAGAAGAGTGCTTTTTTCTCAAAAGCAGAGTGTGTTTCATTTAAGGCGAACTAGCGTTTGTTTCCCATTCCTAAATGGAGTGGAATCACATGCAGTTTGTGTTCCTACGAGCAAGAGTTGTTTTCTGGTAAGGAAAGTCACTATTGCGCTCCCATTGCCATACACAGTGCAAATAGCCCTCCCATCTGTTCCCAGCAAGTACAGTGTATTGGACTGAAAAGGAGCTACTGTTCTTCTCAGTTTCCTAAAAAGAATTGAACTAAATATGGCCGTGTGTGAAGGAAGCACAGTTCTTTTGTTCTGAGCAAGCTCACTGTTCTGGCCATATAGGAAACACAGTAGAGTAGAAGAGTGCTCTTTTCTCTAAAGCAGAGTGTGTTTCTTGTAAGGCGAGCTAGCGTTTGTTTTCCAGTCGTAAATGGAGTTGAATCACATGCAGTTTCTAGTCCTACGAGCAAGAGTTGTTTTATGGTTAGAAGAGTCACTTTTGCGCTGCCATTGCCATACACAGGACAAATAGCACTGGCGTCTGTTCCCAGCAAGTGCAGTGTATTGGACTGAAGAGGATCTACTGTTCTTGTCAGGTTCCTAAGCAGAATTGAACTAGATATGGCCGTGTGTGTAGGAAGCACAGTTCTTTTGTACTGAGCAAGTTCAGTGTTCGGACTTTATAGGAAACACAGTAGAGTAGAAGAGTGCTCTTTTCTCAAAAGCAGAGTGTGTTTCTTGTAAGGCGAGCTAGCGTTTGTTTCCCAGTCCTAAATGGAGTTGAGTCACATGCAGTTTTTTGTCCTACGAGCAAGAGTTGTTTTTTGGTAAGACGAGTCACTATTGTGCTCCAATTGCCATACACAGTGCAAATAGCACTCTCGTCTCTTCCCCGCAAGTACAGTGTATTGGACTGAAGAGGAGCTACTGTTCTTGTCAGTTTCCTAAGCAGAGTTGAACTAGATATGGCCCTTGTGTGTAGGAAGCACAGTTCTTTTGTTCTGAGCAAGCTCACTGTTTGGACCCCATGGGAAACACAGTAGAGTAGAAGAGTGCTCTTTTCTCTAAAGCAGAGTGTTTTTCTTGTAAGGTGAGCTCGCGTTTGTTTCCCAGTCCTAAATGGAGTTGAGTCACATGCAGTTTTTGGTCCTACGAGCAAGAGTTGTTTTCTGGTAAGAAGAGTCACTATTGCGCTCCAAATGCCATACACAGGGCAAATAGTACTCGCGTCTGTTCCCTTCAAGTACAGTGTATTGGACGGATTAGGAACTACTGTTCTTGTCAGTTTCCTCAGCAGAGTTCAACTAGATATGGCCGTGTGTGTAGGAAGCACAGTTCTTTTGTTCTGAGCAAGCTCACTGTTCTGGCCCTATAGGAAACACAGTAGAGTAGAAGAGTGCTCTTTTCTCAAAAGCAGATTGTGTTTCTTGTAAGGCGAGCTAGCGTTTGTTTCCCAGTCCTAAATGGAGTTGAATCACATGCAGTTTCTGGTCCTACGACCAAGAGTTGTTTTCTGGTAAGGAAAGTCACTATTGTGCTCCCAATGCCATACACAGTGCAAATAGCACTCACGTCTGTTCCCAGCAAGTACAGTATATCGGACTGAAGAGGAGCTACTGTTCTTGTCAGTTTCCTAAGCAGAGTTGAACTAGATATGGCCCGAGTGTAGGAAGCACTTTTCTTTTCTTCTGAGCAAGCTCACTGTTCTGGCCCTATAGGAAACACAGTAGAGTAGAAGAGTGCTCTTTTCTCTAAAGCAGAGTGTGTTTCTTGTAAGGCGAGCTAGAGTTTGTTTCAAAGTCCTAAATGGTGTGTAATCACATGCAGTTTCTGGTCCTATGAGCAAGAGTTGTTTTATGGTAAGAAGAGTCACTATTGCACTCCCATTGCCATACACAGGACTAATAGCACTGTTGTCTGTTCCCAGCAGTACAGTGTATTGGACTGAAGAGGATCTACTGTTTTTGTCAGGTTCCTACGCAGAATTGAACTAGATATGGCCGTGTGTGTAGGAAGCACAGTTCTTTTGTTCTGAGCAAGTTCACTGTTCGGACCTCTTAGGAAACACAATAGAGTAGAAGAGTGCTTTTTTCTCTAAATCAGAGTGTGTTTCTTGTAAGGCGAGTTAGTGTTTGTTTCCCAGTCCTAAGTGGAGTTGAATCACATGCAGTTTCTGGTCCTACGAGCAAGAGTTGTTTTCTGGTAATAAGAGTCACTATTGTGCTCACACTGTCATACACAGGGCAAATAGCACATGCGTCTGTTCCCAGCATGTACAGTGTATTGGACTGAAGAGGATCTACTGTTCTTGTCAGGTTCCTAAGCAGAGTTGAACTAGATATGGCCGTGTGTGTAGGAAGCACAGTTCTTTTGTTCTGAGCAAGCTCACTGTTCTGGCCCTATAGGAAACACAGTAGAGTAGAAGAGTGCTCTTTTCTCAAAAGCAGATTGTGTTTCTTGTAAGGGGAGCTAACGTTTGTTTCCCAGTACTATATGGAGTTGAATCATATGCAGTTTCTGGTCCTACGAGCAAGAGTTGTTTTTTGGTAAGGAAAGTCACTATTGCACTCCCATTGCCAAACACAGTGCAAATAGCACTCCCGTCTGTTCCCAGCAAGTACAGTGTATTGGACTGAAGAGGATCTACTGTTCTTGTCAGGTTCCTAATCAGACTTGAACCAGATATGGCCATGTGTGTAGGAAGTACAGTTCTTATGTTCTGAGCAAGCTCACTGTTCTTGCCCTATAGGAAAGACAGTAGAGTAGAAGAGTGCACTTTTCTTAAAAGCAGAGTGTGTTTCTTGTAAGGGGAGCTCGCGTTTGTTTCCCAGTCCTAAATGGAGTTGAGTCACATGCAGTTTTTTGTCCTACGAGCAAGAGTTGTTTTCTGGTAAGACAAGTCACTATTGGGCTCCAATTGCCATACACAGTGCAAATAGCACTCGCGTCTGTTCCCTGCAAGTACAGTGTATTGGACTGAAGAGGATCTACTGTTCTTGTCAGTTTCCTAAGCAGAGTTGAACTGGATATGGCCCGTGTGTGTAGGAAGCACAGTTCTTTTGTTCTGAGCAAGCTCACTGTTCAGACCCCATAGGAAGCACAGTAGAATAGAAGAGTGCTCTTTTCTCAAAAGCAGAGTGTGGTTCATGTAAGGCGAGCTAGCATTTGTTTTCCAGTCCTAAATGGAGTTGAATCACATGCAGTTTCTGGTCCTATGAGCAAGAGTTGTTTTCTGGTAAGGAAAGTCACTATTGCGCTCCCATTGCCATACACAGTGCAAATAGCACTCGCGTCTGTTCCCAGCAAGTACATTGTATCAGACTGAAGAGGAGCTACTGTTCTTGTCAGTTTCCTAAGCAGAGTGGAACTAATTATGGCCCGTGTGTAGGAAGAACAGCTCTTTTGTTCTGAGCAAGCTCACTGTTCTGGCCCTATAGGAAACACAGTAGAGTAGAAGAGTGGTCTCTTCTCTAAAGCAGAGTGTGTTTCTTGTAAGGCAAGCTAGCGTTTGTTTCCCAGTCCTAAATGGAGTTGAATCACATGCAGTTTCTAGTCCTACGAGCAAGAGTTGTTTTATGGTAAGAAGAGTCACTTTTGTGCTGCCATTGCCATACACAGGACAAATAGCACTGGCGTCGGTTCCCAGCAAGTACAGTGTATTGGACTGAAGAGGATCTACTGTTCTTGTCAGGTTCCTAAGCAGAATTGAACTAGATATTGCCGTGTGTCTAGGAAGCACAGTTCTTTTGTTCTGAGCAAGTTCAGTGTTCGGACTCCATAGGAAACACAGTAGAGTAGAAGAGTGCTCTTTTCTCTAAAGCAGAGTGTGTTTCTTGTAAGGTGAGCTAGCGTTTGTTTCCCAGTCCGATATGGAGTTGAGTCACATGCAGTTTTTTGTCCTACGAGCAAGAGTTGTTTTCTGGTAAGACGAGTCACTATTGTGCTCCAATTGCCATACACAGTGCAAATAGCACTCGCGTCTCTTCCCCCCAATACAGTGTATTGGACTGAAAAGGAGCTACTGTTCTTGTCAGTTTCCTAAGCAGAGTTGAACTAGATATGGCCCTTGTGTGTAGGAAGCACAGTTCTTTTGTTCTGAGCAAGCTCACTGTTCGTTCCCCATAGGAAACACAGTAGAGTAGAAGAGAGCTCTTTTCTCAAAAGCAGAGTGTGTTTCATGTAAGGCGAGCTAGCATTTGTTTCCCAGACCTAAATGGAGTTGAATCACATGCAGTTTCTGGTCCTACGAGCAAGAGCTGTTTTCTGGTAAGGAAAGTCACTATTGTGCTCCCATTGCCATCCAAATTGCAAATAGCACTGGCGTCTGTTCCCAGCAAGTACAGTGTATCGGACTGAAGAGGAGCTACTGTTCTTGTCAGTTTCCTAAGCAGAGTTGAACTAGATATGGCCCGTGTGTGTAGGAAGCACAGTTTTTTTTTCTAAGCAAGCTCACTGTTCTGGCCCTATAGGAAACACAGTAGAGTAGAAGAGTGCTCTTTTCTCTAAAGCAGAGTGTGTTTCTTGTAAGGCGAGGTATCGTTTGTTTCCCAGTCCTAAACGGAGTTGAATCACATGCAGTTTCTGGTCCTACGAGCAAGAGATGTTTTATGGTAAGAAGAGTCACTATTGTGCTCCCATTGCCATATACAGGACAAAGAGCACTGGCGTCGGTTCCCAGCAAGTACAGTGTATTGGACTGAAGAGGATCTACTGTTCTTTCAGGTTCCTAAGCAGAATTGAACTAGATATGGCCGTGTCTGTAGGAAGCACAGTTCTTTTGTTCTGAGCAAGTTCAGTGTTCGGACTCCATAGGAAACACAGTAGAGTAGAAGAGTGCTCTTTTCTCAAAAGCAGATTGTGTTTCTTGTAAGGCGAGCTAGCGTTTGTTTCCCAGTCCTATATGGAGTTGAGTCACATGCAGTTTTTTGGTCTACGAGCAAGAGTTGTTTTCTGGTAAGACGAGTCACTATTGTGCTCTAATTGCCATACCCAGTGCAAATAGCACTCGCGTCTCTTCCCTCCAATACAGTGTATTGGACTGAAAAGGAGATACTGTTCTTGTCAGTTTCCTAAGCAGAGTTGAACTAGATATGGCCCGTGTGTGTAGGAAGCACAGTTCTTTTGTTCTGAGCAAGCTCACTGTTCGGACCCCTAGGAAACACAGTAGAGTAGAAGAGAGCTCTTTTCTCAAAAGCAGAGTGTGTTTCTTGTAAGGCGAGCTAGCGTTTGTTTCCCAGTCTTAAATAGAGTTGACTCACATGCAGTTTCTGGTCCTACGAGCAACAGTTGTTTTCTGGTATGGAATGTCACTATTGTGCTCCCTTTGGCATACACAGTGCAAATAGCACTCGCGTCTGTTCCCAGCAAGTACAGTGTATCGGACTGAGGGAGGAGCTACTGTTCTTGTCAGTTTCCTAAGCAGAGTTGAACTAGATATGGCCCGTGTGTGTAGGAAGCACAGTTTTTTTCTGAGCAAGCTCACTGTTCTGGCCCTATAGGAAACACAGTAGAGTAGAAGAGTGCTCTTTTCTCAAAAGCAGAGTGTGTTTCTTGTAAGGCGAGCTATCGTTTGTTTCCCAGTCCTAAATGGAGTTGAATCACATGTAGTTTCTGGTCCTACCAGCAAGAGTTGTTTTCTGGTAAGAAGAGTCACTATTGCGCTGCCATTGCCATATACAGGACAAATAGCACTGGCGTCTGTTCCCAGCAAGTACAGTGTATGGGACTGAAAAGGAGCTACTGTTCTTGTCAGTTTCCTAAGCAGAGTTGAAGTAGATATGGCCCGTGTGTGTAGGAAGCACAGTTCTTATGTTCTGAGCAAGCTCACTGTTCTGGCCCTATAGGAAACACAGTAGAGAAGAAGAGTGCTCTTTTCTCAAAAGCGGAGTTTGTTTCTTGTAGGGCGAGCTAGCGTTTGTTTCCTAGTCCTAAATGGAGTTGAATCACATGCAGTTTCAGGTCCTACGATCAAGAGTTCTTTTCTGGTAAGGAAAGTCACATTGCGCTCCTATTGCCATACACAGTGCAAATAGCACTCGCGTCTGTTCCCTGCAAGTACAGTGTATTGGACTGAAGAGGATCTACTGTTCTTGTCAGTTTCCTAAGCAGAGTTGAACTGGATATGGCCCGTGTGTGTAGGAAGCACAGTTCTTTTGTTCTGAGCAAGCTCACTGTTCAGACCCCATAGGAAGCACAGTAGAATAGAAGAGTGCTCTTTTCTCAAAAGCAGAGTGTGGTTCATGTAAGGCGAGCTAGCATTTGTTTTCCAGTCCTAAATGGAGTTGAATCACATGCAGTTTCTGGTCCTATGAGCAAGAGTTGTTTTCTGGTAAGGAAAGTCACTATTGCGCTCCCATTGCCATACACAGTGCAAATAGCACTCGCGTCTGTTCCCAGCAAGTACATTGTATCAGACTGAAGAGGAGCTACTGTTCTTGTCAGTTTCCTAAGCAGAGTGGAACTAATTATGGCCCGTGTGTAGGAAGAACAGCTCTTTTGTTCTGAGCAAGCTCACTGTTCTGGCCCTATAGGAAACACAGTAGAGTAGAAGAGTGGTCTCTTCTCTAAAGCAGAGTGTGTTTCTTGTAAGGCAAGCTAGCGTTTGTTTCCCAGTCCTAAATGGAGTTGAATCACATGCAGTTTCTAGTCCTACGAGCAAGAGTTGTTTTATGGTAAGAAGAGTCACTTTTGTGCTGCCATTGCCATACACAGGACAAATAGCACTGGCGTCGGTTCCCAGCAAGTACAGTGTATTGGACTGAAGAGGATCTACTGTTCTTGTCAGGTTCCTAAGCAGAATTGAACTAGATATTGCCGTGTGTCTAGGAAGCACAGTTCTTTTGTTCTGAGCAAGTTCAGTGTTCGGACTCCATAGGAAACACAGTAGAGTAGAAGAGTGCTCTTTTCTCAAAAGCAGAGTGTGTTTCTTGTAAGGCGAGCTAGCGTTTGTTTCCCAGTCCGATATGGAGTTGAGTCACATGCAGTTTTTTGTCCTAAGAGCAAGAGTTGTTTTCTGGTAAGACGAGTCACTATTGTGCTCCAATTGCCATACACAGTGCAAATAGCACTCGCGTCTCTTCCCCCCAATACAGTGTATTGGACTGAAAAGGAGCTACTGTTCTTGTCAGTTTCCTAAGCAGAGTTGAACTAGATATGGCCCTTGTGTGTAGGAAGCACAGTTCTTTTGTTCTGAGCAAGCTCACTGTTCGTTCCCCATAGGAAACACAGTAGAGTAGAAGAGAGCTCTTTTCTCAAAAGCAGAGTGTGTTTCATGTAAGGCGAGCTAGCATTTGTTTCCCAGACCTAAATGGAGTTGAATCACATGCAGTTTCTGGTCCTACGAGCAAGAGCTGTTTTCTGGTAAGGAAAGTCACTATTGTGCTCCCATTGCCATCCAAATTGCAAATAGCACTGGCGTCTGTTCCCAGCAAGTACAGTGTATCGGACTGAAGAGGAGCTACTGTTCTTGTCAGTTTCCTAAGCAGAGTTGAACTAGATATGGCCCGTGTGTGTAGGAAGCACAGTTTTTTTTTCTAAGCAAGCTCACTGTTCTGGCCCTATAGGAAACACAGTAGAGTAGAAGAGTGCTCTTTTCTCTAAAGCAGAGTGTGTTTCTTGTAAGGCGAGGTATCGTTTGTTTCCCAGTCCTAAATGGAGTTGAATCACATGCAGTTTCTGGTCCTACGAGCAAGAGATGTTTTATGGTAAGAAGAGTCACTATTGTGCTCCCATTGCCATATACAGGACAAAGAGCACTGGCGTCGGTTCCCAGCAAGTACAGTGTATTGGACTGAAGAGGATCTACTGTTCTTTCAGGTTCCTAAGCAGAATTGAACTAGATATGGCCGTGTCTGTAGGAAGCACAGTTCTTTTGTTCTGAGCAAGTTCAGTGTTCGGACTCCATAGGAAACACAGTAGAGTAGAAGAGTGCTCTTTTCTCAAAAGCAGAGTGTGTTTCTTGTAAGGCGAGCTAGCGTTTGTTTCCCAGTCCTATATGGAGTTGAGTCACATGCAGTTTTTTGGTCTACGAGCAAGAGTTGTTTTCTGGTAAGACGAGTCACTATTGTGCTCTAATTGCCATACCCAGTGCAAATAGCACTCGCGTCTCTTCCCTCCAATACAGTGTATTGGACTGAAAAGGAGATACTGTTTATGTCAGTTTCCTAAGCAGAGTTGAACTAGATATGGCCCGTGTGTGTAGGAAGCACAGTTCTTTTGTTCTGAGCAAGCTCACTGTTCGGACCCCATAGGAAACACAGTAGAGTAGAAGAGAGCTCTTTTCTCAAAAGCAGAGTGTGTTTCTTGTAAGGCGAGCTAGCGTTTGTTTCCCAGTCTTAAATAGAGTTGACTCACATGCAGTTTCTGGTCCTACGAGCAACAGTTGTTTTCTGGTATGGAATGTCACTATTGTGCTCCCTTTGGCATACACAGTGCAAATAGCACTCGCGTCTGTTCCCAGCAAGTACAGTGTATCGGACTGAGGGAGGAGCTACTGTTCTTGTCAGTTTCCTAAGCAGAGTTGAACTAGATATGGCCCGTGTGTGTAGGAAGCACAGTTTTTTTTCTGAGCAAGCTCACTGTTCTGGCCCTATAGGAAACACAGTAGAGTAGAAGAGTGCTCTTTTCTCAAAAGCAGAGTGTGTTTCTTGTAAGGCGAGCTATCGTTTGTTTCCCAGTCCTAAATGGAGTTGAATCACATGTAGTTTCTGGTCCTACCAGCAAGAGTTGTTTTATGGTAAGAAGAGTCACTATTGCGCTGCCATTGCCATATACAGGACAAATAGCACTGGCGTCTGTTCCCAGCAAGTACAGTGTATGGGACTGAAAAGGAGCTACTGTTCTTGTCAGTTTCCTAAGCAGAGTTGAAGTAGATATGGCCCGTGTGTGTAGGAAGCACAGTTCTTATGTTCTGAGCAAGCTCACTGTTCTGGCCCTATAGGAAACACAGTAGAGAAGAAGAGTGCTCTTTTCTCAAAAGCGGAGTTTGTTTCTTGTAGGGCGAGCTAGCGTTTGTTTCCTAGTCCTAAATGGAGTTGAATCACATGCAGTTTCAGGTCCTACGATCAAGAGTTCTTTTCTGGTAAGGAAAGTCACATTGCGCTCCTATTGCCATACACAGTGCAAATAGCACTCGCGTCTGTTCCCAGCAAGTACAGTGTATTGGACTGGATAGGTGCTAATGTTCTTGTCAGTTTCCTAAGCAGAGTTGAACTAGATATGATCCGTGTTTGTAGGAAGCACAGTTCTTTTGTTCTTTGCAAGCTCACTGTTTGGATCCCATAGGAAACACAGTAGAGTAGAAGAGTGCTCTTTTCTCTAAAGCAGAGTGTATTTCTTGTAAGGCGTGCTAGCGTTTGTTTCGCAGTCCTAAATGGAGTTGAATCCCATGCAGTTTCTGGTACTACGAGCAAGAGTTGTTTTATGGTAAGAAGAGTCACTATTGCACTGCCATTGCCATACACAGGACAAATAGCACTGGCATCTGTTTGCAGCAAGTACAGTGTATTGGGCTGAAGAGGATCTACTGTTCTTGTCAGGTTCCTAAGCAGACTTAAAATAGATATGGCCGTGTGTGTAGGAAGCACAGTTTTTTTTTCTGATCAAGCTCACTGTTCGGACCCCATAGGAAACACAATAGAGTAGAACAGTGCTTTTTTCTCAAAAGCAGAGTGTGTTTCTTTTAAGGCGAGCTAGCGTTTGTTTCCCATTCCTAAATGGAGTGGAATCACATGCAGTTTGTGTTCCTACGAGCAAGAGTTGTTTTCTGGTAAGGAAAGTCACTATTGTGCTCCCATTGCCATACACAGTGCAAATAGCCCTCCCATCTGATCCCAGCAAGTACAGTGTATTGGACTGAAGAGGCGCTACTGTTCTTCTCAGATTCCTAAGCAGAGTTGAACTAGATATGGCCCGTGTGTGTAGGAAGCACAGTTCTTTTTTTCTGAGCAAGCTCACTGTTCTGGCCCTATTAGAAACACAGTAGAGTAGAAGAGTGCTCTTTTCTCAAAAGCAGAGTGTGTTTCTTGTAAAGCGAGCTAGAGTTTGTTTCCCAGTCCTAAATGGAGTTGAATCACATGCAGTTTCCGGTCCACGAGCAAGAGTTGTTTTCTGGTAAGAAGAGTCACTATTGCGCTGCCATTGCCATACACAGGACAAATAGCACTGGCGTCTGTTCCCAGCAAGTACAGTGTATTGGACTGAAGAGGATCTACTGTTCTTGTCAGTTTCCTAAGCAGACTTGAACTAGATATGGCCGTGTGTGTAGGAAGCACAGTTCTTTTGTTCTGAGCAAGCTCACTGTTCAGACCCTATAGGAAACACAGTAGTGTAGAAGAGTGCTCTTTTCTCAAAAGCAGAGTGTGTTTCTTGCAAGGCAAGCTAGCGTTTGTTTCCCAGTCCTAAATGGAGTTGAATCACATGCAGTTTCTGGTCCTGTGAGCAAGAGTTGTTTTCTGGTAAGGAAAGTCACTATTGCGCTCCCATTTCCATACACAGTGCAAATAGCACTCGCGTCTGTTCCCAGCAAGTACAGTGTATCGGACTAAAGAGGAGCTACTTTTCTTGTCAGTTTCCTAAGCAGAGTGGAAGTAGATATGGCCCGTGTGTAGGAAGCACAGTTCTTATGTTCTGAGCAAGCTCACTGTTCTGGCCCTATAGGAAACACAGTAGAGTAGAAGAGTGCTCTTTTCTCTAAAGCAGAGTGTGTTTCTTGTAAGGCGAGCTAGCGTTTGTTTCCTAGTTCTAAATGGAGTTGAATCACATGCAGTTTCAGGTCCTACGAACAAGAGTTCTTTTCTGGTAAGGAAAGTCACATTGCGCTCCCATTGCCATACACAGTGCAAATAGTACCCGCGTCTGTTCCCAGCAAGTACAGTGTATTGGACTGGATAGGTGCTACTGTTCTTGTCAGTTTTCTAAGCAGAGTTGAACTAGATATGATCCATGTTTGTAGGAAGCACAGTTCTTTTGTTCTTTGCAAGCTCACTGTTTGGACCCCATAGGAAACACAGTAGAGCAGAAGAGTGCTCTTTTCTCTAAAGCAGAGTGTGTTACTTATAAGGCGAGCTAGCGTTTGTTTTGCAGTCCTAAATGGAGTTGAATCCCATGCAGTTTCTGGTACTACGAGCAAGAGATGTTTTCTGGTAAAAAGAGTCACTATTGTGCTGCCATTGCCATACACAGGACAAATAGCACTGGCGTCTGTTCGCAGCAAGTACAGTTTATTGGGCTGAAGAGGATCTATTGTTCTTGTCAGGTTCCTAAGCAGACTTGAACTAGATATGGCCATGTGTGTAGGAAGCACAGTTTTTTTGTTTTGAGCAAGCTCACTGTTCGGACCCCATAGGAAACACAGTAGAGTAGAAGAGTGCTTTTTTCTCAAAAGCAGAGTGTGTTTCTTTTAAGGCGAACTAGCGTTTGTTTCCCATTCCTAAATGGAGTGGAATCACATGCAGTTTGTGTTCCTACGAGCAAGAGTTGTTTTCTGGTAAGGAAAGTCACTATTGCGCTCCCATTGCCATACACAGTGCAAATAGCCCTCCCATCTGTTCCCAGCAAGTACAGTGTATTGGACTGAAAAGGAGCTACTGTTCTTCTCAGTTTCCTAAAAAGAATTGAACTAAATATGGCCGTGTGTGAAGGAAGCACAGTTCTTTTGTTCTGAGCAAGCTCACTGTTCTGGCCATATAGGAAACACAGTAGAGTAGAAGAGTGCTCTTTTCTCTAAAGCAGAGTGTGTTTCTTGTAAGGCGAGCTAGCGTTTGTTTTCCAGTCGTAAATGGAGTTGAATCACATGCAGTTTCTAGTCCTACGAGCAAGAGTTGTTTTATGGTTAGAAGAGTCACTTTTGCGCTGCCATTGCCATACACAGGACAAATAGCACTGGCGTCTGTTCCCAGCAAGTGCAGTGTATTGGACTGAAGAGGATCTACTGTTCTTGTCAGGTTCCTAAGCAGAATTGAACTAGATATGGCCGTGTGTGTAGGAAGCACAGTTCTTTTGTACTGAGCAAGTTCAGTGTTCGGACTTTATAGGAAACACAGTAGAGTAGAAGAGTGCTCTTTTCTCAAAAGCAGAGTGTGTTTCTTGTAAGGCGAGCTAGCGTTTGTTTCCCAGTCCTAAATGGAGTTGAGTCACATGCAGTTTTTTGTCCTACGAGCAAGAGTTGTTTTTTGGTAAGACGAGTCACTATTGTGCTCCAATTGCCATACACAGTGCAAATAGCACTCTCGTCTCTTCCCCGCAAGTACAGTGTATTGGACTGAAGAGGAGCTACTGTTCTTGTCAGTTTCCTAAGCAGAGTTGAACTAGATATGGCCCTTGTGTGTAGGAAGCACAGTTCTTTTGTTCAGAGCAAGCTCACTGTTCCGAACCATAGGAAACACAGTAGAGTAGAAGAGTGCTCTTTTCTCAAAAGCAGAATGTGTTTCATGTAAGGCGAGCTAGCATTTGTTTCCCAGACCTAAATGGAGTTGAATCACATGGAGTTTCTGGTCCTACGAGCAAGAGTTGTTTTATGGTAAGGAAAGTAACTATTGTGCTCCCATTGCCCTACACAAGGCAAATAGCACTCGCGTCTTTTCCCAAAAGTACAGTGTATTGGACTGAATAGGAGCTACTGTTCTTGTCAGTTTACTTAGCAGAGTTGAACTAGATATGGTCCGTGTGTGTAGGAAGCACAGTTCTTTTGTTCAGAGCAAGCTCACTGTTTGGACCACATAGGAAACACAGTAGAGTAGAAGAGTGCTCTTTTCTCTAAAGCAGAGTGTGTTTCTTGTAAGGCGAGCTACCGTTTGTTTCCCAGTCCTAAATGGAGTGGAATCAGATGCAGTTTCTGGTCCTACGAGCAAGAGTTGTTTTATGGTAAACAAAGTCACTATTGTGCTCCCATTGCCATACACAGTGCAAATAGCCCTCGCGTCTGTTCCCAGCAAGTACAGTGTATTGGACTGAAGAGGAGCTACTGTTCTTCTCAGTTTCCTAAGAAGAGTTGAACTACGTATGGCCCGTGTGTGTAGGATGCACAGTTCTTTTTTTCTGAGCAAGCTCACTGTTCGGACCCCATAGGAAACACAGGAGAGTAGAAGAGTGCTCTTTTCTCAAAAGCAGAGTGTGTTTCTTGGAAGTCGAGCTAGCGTTTGTTTCCCAGTCCTAAATGGAGTTGAGTCCCATGTAGTTTTTGGTCCTACGAGCAAGAGTTGTTTTCTGGTAAGAAGAGTCACTATTGTGCTCCAATTGCCATACACAGTGCAAATAGCACTCGCATCTGTTCCCCGGAAGTAAAGTGTATTGGACTGAAGAGGAGCTACTGTTCTTGTCAGTTTCCTAAACATAGTTGAACTAGATATGGCACGTGTGTGTAGGAAGCATAGTTCTTTTGTTCTGAGCAAGCTCACTCTTTGGACCCCATAGGAAACACAGTAGAGTAGAAGAGTGCTCTTTTCTAAAAGCAGAGTGTGTTTCATGTAAGGCGAGCTAGCATTTGTTTCCCAGTTCTAAATGGAGTTGAATCACATGCAGTTTCTGGTCCTACGAGCAAGAGTTGTTTTCTTGTAAGGAAAGTCACTATTGTGCTCCCATTGCCATACACAGTGCAAATAGCACTCGCGTCTGTTCCCAGAAAGTACAGTGTATCGGACTTAAGAGGAGCTACTTTTCTTGTCAGTTTCCTAAGCAGAGTTGAACTAGATATGGACCATGTGTAGGAAGCACAGTTCTTTTGTTCTGAGCAAGCTCACTGTTCTGGCCTTTTAGGAAACACAGTAGAGTAGAAGAGTGCTCTTTTCTCTAATGCAGATTGTGTTTCTTGTAAGGCGAGCTAGTGTTTGTTTCCCAGTCCTAAATGGAGTTGAATCACATGCAGTTTCTGGTCCTACGAGCAACAGTTGTTTTATGGTAAGAAGAGTCACTATTGTGCTGCCATTGCCATACACAGGACAAATAGCACTGGCGTCTGTTCCCAGCAAGTACAGTGTATTGGACTGAAGAGGATCTACTTTTCTTGTCAGGTTCCTAAGCAGACTTGAACTAGATATGGCCGTGTGTGTAGGAAGCACAGTTCGTTTGTTCTGAGCAAGCTCACTGTTCGGACCCCATAGGAAACACAGTAGAGTAGATGAGTGCTCTTTTCTCAAAAGCAGAGTGTGTTTCTTGTAAGGTGAGCTAGTGTTTGTTTCCCAGTCCTAAATGGAGTTGAATCACATGCAGTTTCTGGTCCTACGACCAAGAGTTGTTTTCTGGTAAGGAAAGTCACTATTGTGCTCCCATTGCCATACACAGTGCAAATAGCACATGCGTCTGTTCCCAGCATGTACAGTGTATTGGACTGAAGAGGAGCTACTGTTCTTCTCAGTTTCCTAAGCAGAGTTGAACTAGATATGGCCCGTGTGTCTAGGAAGCACAGTTCATTTCTTCTGAGCAAGCTAACTGTTCTGGCCCTATAGGAAACACAGTAGAGTAGAAGAGTGCTCTTTTCTCAAAAGCAGAGTGTATTTCTTGTAAGGTGAGCTAGAGTTTGTTTCCCAGTCCTATATGGAGTTGAGTCACATGCAGTTTTTGGTCCTATGAGCAAGAGTTGTTTTCTGGTAAGACGAGTCACTATTGTGCTCCAATTGCCATACACAGTGCACATAGCACTCGCGTCTGTTCTCAGCAAGTACAGTGTATTGGACTGAAGAGGAGCTGTTGTTCTTGTCAGTTTCCTAAGCAGAGTTGAAATAGATATGGCCCCTGTGTGTAGGAAGCACAGTTCTTTTGTTCTGAGCAAGCTAACTGTTCTGGCCCTATAGGAAACACAGTAGAGTAGAAGAGTGCTCTTTTCTCAAAAGCAGAGTGTATTTCTTGTAAGGTGAGCTAGAGTTTGTTTCCCAGTCCTAAATGGAGTTGAATCACATGCAGTTTGTGTTCCTAGGAGCAAGAGTTGTTTTCTGTTAAGGAAAGTCACTATTGCGCTCTCATTGCCATACACAGTGCAAATAGCAGTCGCGTCTGTTCCCAGCAAGTACAGTGTATTGGACTGAAGAGCAGCTACTGTTCTTGTCAGTTTCCTAAGCAGAGTTGAACTAGATATGGCCCCTGTGTGTAGGAAGCACAGTTCTTTTGTTCTGAGCAAGCTCACTGTTCTGGCCGTAGAGGAAACACAGTAGAGTAGAAGAGTGCTCTTTTCTCAAAAGCAGAGTATGTTTCTTGTGAGCAGAGCTAGCGTTTGTTTCCCAGTCCTAAATGGAGTTGAGTCACATGCAGTTTGTGGTCCTAAGAGCAAGAGTTGTTTTCTGGTAAGAAGAGTCACTATTGTGCTCCCATTGCCATACAGACTACAAATAGCACTCGTGTCTGTTCCCAGCAAGTACAGTGTATTAGACTGAAGAGGAGCTACTGTTCTTGTCAGTAACCTAAGCAAAGTTGAATTAGATATGGCCCATGTGTGTAGGAAGCACAGTTCTTTTGTTCTGAGCAAGCTCACTGTTCGGACCCCATAGGAA
This sequence comes from Peromyscus eremicus, assembly GCF_949786415.1. Classification (NCBI taxonomy): domain Eukaryota; kingdom Metazoa; phylum Chordata; class Mammalia; order Rodentia; family Cricetidae; genus Peromyscus; species Peromyscus eremicus. The sequence goes on along the minus strand of NW_026735624.1, from coordinate 74,660 downwards.
ACCCAGTAGAGTAGATGAGTGCTCTTTTCTCAAAAGCAGAGTGTGTTTCTTGTAGGCGAGCTAGCGTTTGTTTCGCAGTCCTAAATGGAGTTGAATTACATGCAGTTTCTGGTCCTACGAGCAAGAGTTGTTTTCTGGTAAGAAGAATCACTATTGTGATCTCAATGTCATACACAGTGCAAGTAGCATTGGCGTCGGTTCCCAACATGTACAGTGTATTGGACTGAAGAGAATCAACTGTTCTTGTCAGGTTCCTAAGCAGAATTGAACTAGATATGGTCGTGTGTGTAGGAAGCACAGTTCCTTTGTTCTGAGCAAGTACACTGTTCTGGCCCTATAGGAAACACAGTAGAGTAGAAGAGTGCTCTTTTCTCAAAAGCAGAGTGTGTTCCTTGTAAGGCGAGCTAGCATTTGTTTCCCAGTCCTAAATGGAGTTGAATCACATCCAGTTTCTGGTCCTATGAGCAAGAGTTGTTTTCTGGTAAGGAAAGTCACTATTGCGCTCCCATTCCCATACATAGTGCAAATAGCACTCGCGTCTGTTCCCAGCAAGTACAGTGTATTGGACTGAAGAGGATCTACTGTTCTTGTCATTTTCATAAGAGGAGTTGAAACAGATATATCCCATGTATGTAGGAAGCACAGTTCTTTTGTTCTGAGAAAGCACACTATGCGGACATCATAGGAAACACAGTAGAGTAGATGAGTGCTCTATTCTCAAAATTTGATTGTTTTTCTTGAAAGTCGAGCTAGTGTTCGTTTCCCAGTCAGAAATGGAGTTGAGTCCCATGCAGTTTCTGGTACTACGAACAAGAGATGTTTTCTGGTAAGAAGAGTCACTATTGCGCTCCCATTGCCATACACAGTGCAAATAGCACTCGCGTCTGTTCCCAGCAAGTACAGTGTATTGGACTGAAGAGCAGCTACTGTTCTTGTCAGTTTCCTAAGCAGAGTTGAACTAGATATGGCCCGTGTGTGTAGGAAGCACAGTTCTTTTGTTCTGAGCAAGCTCACAGTTCGGACCCGTAGGAAACACAGTAGAGTAGAAGAGTGATCTTTTCTCAAAAGCAGTGTGTGTTTCCTGTAAGGCGAGACAGCGTTTGTTACCCAGTACTAAATGGAGTTGAATCCCATGCAGTTTGTGGTCTTACGAGCAAGAGTTGTTTTCTGGTAAGAAGAGTCACTATTGCGCTCCCATTGTCATACACGGGGCAAATAGCACAGGCATCTGTTTCCAGCATGTACAGTGTATTGGACTGAAGAGGAGCTACTGTTCTTGTCAGTTTCCTAAGCAGAGTTGAACTAGATATGGCCCGTGTGTGTAGGAAGCACAGGTCTTTTGTTCTGAGCAAGCTCACAGTTCGGACCCCGTAGGAAACACAATAGAGTAGAAGAGTGCCCTTTTCTCAAAAGCAGAGTGTGTTTCTTGTAAGGCGAGCTAGCGTTTTTTTCCCAGTCCTATATGGAGTTGAATCCCATGCAGTTTCTGGTCCTACGAGCAAGAGTTGTTTTCTGGTAAGAAGAGTCACTATTGTGCTCTCATTGTCATACACAGGGCAAATAGCACTGGCGTCGGTTCCCAGCAAGTGCAGTGTATTGGACTGAAGAGGATCTACTGTTCTTGTCAGTTTCCTAAGCAGAATTGAACTAGATATGGCCGTGTGTGTAGGAGGCACAGTTCTCTTGTTCTGATCAAGCTCACTGTTCTGGCCCTATAGGAAACACAGTAGAGTATAAGAGTGCTGTTTTCTCAAAAGCAGAGTGTGTTTCTTGTAAGGCGAGCTAGCGTTTCTTTCCCAGTCCTAAATGGAGTTGAATCACATGCAGTTTCAGGTCCTACGAACAAGAGTTGTTTTCTGGTAAGGAAAGTCACATTGCGCTCCCATTGCCATACACAGTGCAAATAGCACTCACGTCTGTTCCCAGAAATTACAGTGTATTGGACTGAAGAGGATCTACTGTTCTTGTCAGGTTCCTAAGCAGACTTGAACTAGATATGGCCGTGTGTGTAGGAAGCACAGTTTTATTGTTCTGAGCAAGCTCACTGTTCGGACCCCATAGGAAACACAGTAGAGTAGAAGAGTGCTTTTTTCTCCAAAGCAGAGTGTGTTTCTTTTAAGGCGAGCTAGCGTTTGTTTCCCATTCCTAAATGGAGTGGAATCACATGCAGTTTCTGGTCCTATGAGCAAGAGTTGTTTTCTGGTAAGGAAAGTCACTATTGTGCTCCCATTGCCATACACAGTGAAAATAGCCCTCCCGTCTCTTCCCAGCAAGTACAGTGTATTGGACTGAAGAGGAGCTACTGTTCTTGTCAGTTTCTAAGAAGAGTTGAACTAGATATGGCCCCTGTGTGTAGGAAGCACAGTTCTTTTTTTCTGAGCAAGCTCACTGTTCTGGCCCTATAGCAAACACAGTAGAGTAGAAGAGTGCTCTTTTCTCAAAAGCAGAGTGTGTTTCTTGTAAAGCGAGCTAGAGTTTGTTTCCCAGTCCTAAATGGAGTTGAGTCACATGCAATTTTTTGTTCTATGAGCAAGAGTTGTTTTCTGGTAAGGAAAGTCACTATTGTGCTCCCATTGCCATACACAGTGCAAATAGCACATGCGTCTGTTCCCAGCAAGTACAGTGTATTGGACTGAAGAGGAGCTACTGTTCTTCTCAGTTTCCTAAGCAGAGTTGAACTAGATATGGCCCGTGTGTCTAGGAAGCACAGTTCATTTGTTCTGAGCAAGCTATCTGTTCTGGCCCTATAGGAAACACAGTAGAGTAGAAAAGTGCTCTTTTCTCAAAAGCAGAGTGTGTTTCTTGTAAGGAGAGCTAGCGTTTGTTTCCTAGTCCTAAATGGAGTTGAATCACATGCTGTTTCTCGTCCTACGAACAAGAGTTGTTTTCTGGTAAGGAAAGTCACTATTGCGCGCCCATTGCCATACACAGGGCAAATAGCACTTGCATCTTTTCCCAGCAAGTACAGTGTATTGGACTGAATAGGAGCTACTGTTCTTGTCAGTTTCCTAAGCAGAGTTGAACTACAAATGGTCCTTGTGTGTAGGAAGCACACTTCTTTTGTTCTGAGCAAGCTCACTGTTTGCACCCCATAGGAAACACAGTAGAGTAGATTAGTGCTCTTTTCTCTAAAGCAGAGTGTGTTTCTTGTAAGGTGAGCTAGCGTTTGTGTCTCAGTCCTAAATGGAGTGGAATCACATGCAGTTTCTGGTCCTACGAGCAAGAGTTGTTTTATGGTAAGAATAGTCACAATTGCGCTGCCATTGCCATACACAGGACAAATAGCACTGACATCTGTTCCCAGGAAGTACAGTGTATTGGACTGAAGAGGATCTACTGTTCTTGTCTGGTTCCTAAGCAGAATTGAACTAGATATGGCCGTGTGTGTAGGAAGCACAGTTCTTTTGTTCTGAGCAAGCTCACTGTTCAGACACCACAGGAAACACAGTAGAGTAGAAGAGTGCTCTTTTCTAAAAAGCAGAGAGTGTTTCTTGTAAGGAGAGCTAGCGTTTGTTTCCCAGTCCTAAATGGCGTTGAATCACATGCAGGTTGTGTTCCTAGGAGCAAGAGTTGTTTTCTGTTAAGGAAAGTCACTATTGTGCTCTCATTGCCATACACAGTGCAAATAGCACTCGCGTCTGTTCCCAGCAAGTACAGTGTATTGGACTGAAGAGGAGCTACTGTTCTTGTCAGTTTCCTAAGCAGAGTTGAACTAGTTATGGCCCGTGTGTAGGAAGCACAGTCCTTTTGTTCTGAGCAAGCTCACTGTTTGGACCCCTTTGGAAACAGTAGAGTAGAAGAGTGCTCTTTTCTCAAAAGCAGAGTGTGTTTATTGAAAGGCGAGCTAGTGTTTGTTTCCCAGTCAGAAATGGAATTGAATCCCGTGCAGTTTCTGGTCCTACGAGCAAGAGATTTTTCTTGTATGAAGAGTCACTATTGCGCTCCCATTGCCATAAATAGTGCAAATAGCACTGGCATCTGTTCCATGCATGTACAGAGTATTGGACTGAAGAGGAGCTACTGTTCTTGTCAGGTTCCTAAGCAGAGTTGAACTAGATATGGCCCCTGTGTGTAGGAAGCACAGTTCTTTTGTTCTGAGCAAGTTCACTGTTCTGGCCCAATAGGAAACACAGTAGAGTAGAAGAGTGCTCTTTTCTCAAAAGCAGAGTGTGTTTCTTGTAAGGCAAGCTAGCGTTTCTTTCCCAGTCCTAAATGGAGTTGTGTCTCATGCAGTTTCTGGTCCTATGAGCAAGAGTTGTTTTCTGGTAAGAAGAGTCACTATTGCGCTCCCTTTGTCATACACAGGGCAAATAGCACTGGTGTCTGTTCCCAGCAAGTGCAGTGTATTTGACTGAAGAGCGTATACTATTCTCGTCAGTTTCCTAAGCAGAATTGAATTAGATATGGCCCCTGTGTGTAGGAAGCACAGTCCTTTTGTTCTGAGCAAGCTCATTGTTCTGGCCATAGAGGAAACACAGTAGAGTAGAAGAGTGCTCTTTTCTCAAAAGCAGAGTGTGTTTCTTGTGAGCAGAGCTAGCGTTTGTTTCCCAGTCCTAAATGGAGGTGAGTCACATGCAGTTTGTGGTCCTAAGAGCAAGAGTTGTTTTCTGGTAAGAAGAGTCACTATTGCGCTCCCATTGCCATACAGAGTACAAATAGCACTCGCGTCTCTTCCCAGCAAGTACAGTGTATTAGACTGAAGAGGAGCTACTGTTCTTGTCAGTATCCTAAGCAAAGTTGAATTAGATATGGCCCATGTGTGTAGGAGGCACAGTTCTTTTGTTCTGAGCAAGCTCACTGTTTGGACCCCATAAAAAACCCAATAGAGTAGATGAGTGCTCTTTTCTCAAAAGCAGAGTGTGTTTCTTGTAGGCGAGCTAGCGTTTGTTTCCCAGTCCTAAATGGAGTTGAATCCCATGCAGTTTCTGGTCCTACGAGCAAGAGTTGTTTTCTGGTAAGAAGAATCACTATTGTGCTCTCAATGTCATACACAGTGCAAATAGCATTGTCGTCGGTTTCCAGCTTGTACAGTGTATTGGCCTGAAGAGAATCTACTGTTCTTGTCAGGTTCCTAAGCAGAATTGAACTAGATATGGTCGTGTGTATAGGAAGCACAGTTCTTTTTTTCTGAGCAAGTTCACTGTTCTGGCCCTATAGGAAACACAGTAGAGTAGAAGAGTGCTCTTTTCTCAAAATTAAATTGTGTTTCTTGAAAGGCGAGCTTGAAAGGCCAGCAAGTACGGTGTATTGGACTGAAGAGCAGCTACTGTTCTTGTCAGTTTCCTAAGCAGAGTATAACTAGATATGGCCCGTGTGTGTAGGAAGCACAGTTCATTTGTTCTTAGCAAGCTCACTGTTCGGACCTCATAGGAAACACTGTAGAGTAGAAGAGTGCTCTTTTCTCAAAAGTAGAGTGCGTTTCTTGAAAGGCGAGCTAGTGTTTGTTTCCCAGTCAGAAATGGAATTGAATCCCATGCAGTTTCTGGTCCTACGAGCAAGAGTTTTTTTCTCGTAAGAAGAGTCACTATTGTGCTCCCATTGCCATACACAGTGCAAATAGCACTGGCGTCTGTTCCCTGCATGTACAGAGTATTGGACTGAATTGGACCTCCTGTTCGTGTCAGATTCCTAAGCAGAGTTGAACTAGATATGTCCCCTGTGTGTAGGAAGCACAGTTCTTTTGTTCTGAGCAAGTTCACTGTTCTGGCCCTGTAGGAAACACAGTAGAGTAGAAGAGTGCTCTTTTCTCAAAAGCAGAGTGTGTTTCTTATAAGGCGAGCTAGCGTTTCTTTCCCAGTCCTAAATCGCTTTGAATCGCATGCAGTTTCTTGTCCTACGAACAAGAGTTGTTTTCTTGTAAGAAGAGTCACTATTGCGCTCCCATTGTCATACACAGGGCAAATAGCACTGGCGTCTGCTCCCAGCATGTACAGTGTATTGGACTGAAGAGGTTCTACTGTTCTTGTCAGTTTCCTAAGTAGAATTGAACTAGATATGGCCCTTGTGTGTAGGAAGCACAGTTTTTTTGTTCTGAGCAAGCTCACTGTTCGGAACACATAGGAAACACAGAAGAGTAGAAGAGTGCTCTTTTCGCAAAAGCAGAGTGTGCTTCCTGGAAGTCGAGCTAGTGTTTGTTTCCCAGTCCTAAATGGAGTTGAGTCACATGCAGTTTTTTGTCCTAAGAGCAAGAGATGTTTTCTGTAAGACAAGTCACTATTGTGCTCCAATTGCCATACACAGTGCAAATAGCACTCGCATCTGTTCCCCGCAAGTACAGTGTATTGGACTGAAGAGGAGCTACTGTTCTTGTCAGTTTCCTAAGCAGAGTTGAACTAGATATGGCCCGTGTGTGTAGGAAGCACAGTTCTTTTGTTCTGAGCAAGCTCACTGTTCGGACACCATAGGAAACACAGTAGAGTAGAAGAGTGCTCTTTTCTCAAAAGCAAAGTGTGTTTTTGTAAGGCGAGCTAGCGTTTGTTTCCTAGTCCTAAATGGAGTTGAATCACATGCTGTTTCTGTTCCTACGAACAAGAGTTGTTTTCTGGAAAGGAAAGTCACTATTGCGCTCCCATTGTCATACACAGTGCAAATATCACTCGCGTCTGTTCCCAGCAAGTACAGTGTATCGGACTGAAGAGGAGCTACTGTTATTGTCAGTTTCTTAAGCAGAGGTGAACTAGATATGGCTCGTGTGTAGGAAGCACAGTTCTTTGTTCTGAGCATTCTCACTGTTCTGGCCCTATAGGAAACACAGTAGAGAAGAAGAGTGCTCTTTTCTCTAAAGCAGAGTGTGTTTCTGTAAGGTGAGCTAGCTTTTGTTTCCCAGTCCTAAATGGAGTTGAATCACATGCAGTTTCTGGTCCTACGAGCAAGAGTTGTTTTACTGTAAGAAGAGTCACTATTGTGCTGCCATTGCCATACACAGGACAAATAGCACTGGCGTCTGTTCCCAGCAAGTACAGTGTATTGGACTGAAGAGGATCTACTGTTCTTGTCAGGTTCCTAAGCAGAATTGAACTAGATATGGCCATGTGTGTAGGAAGCACAGTTCTTTTGTTCTGAGCAAGCTCAATGTTCGGACACCATAGGAAACACAGTAGAGTAGAAGAGTGCTCTTTTCTCAAAAACAGAGTGTGTTTTTGTAAGGCGACCTAGCGTTTGTTTCCTACTCCTAAATGGAGTTGAAGCACATGCAGTTTCTGGTCCTACGAGCAAGAGTTGTTTTCTGGTAAGGAAAGTCACTATTCTGCTCCCATTGCCATACACAGTGCAAATAGCCCTCCCGTCTGTTCCCAGCAAGTACAGTGTATTGGATTGAAGAGGAGCTACTGTTCTTCTCAGTTTCCTAAGCAGAGTTGAACTAGATATGGTCCGTGTGTGTTTAGGAAGCACAGTTCTTTTTTTCTGAGCAAGCTCACTCTTCTGGCCCTATAGGAAACACAGTAGAGTAGAAGAGTGCTCTTTTCTCAAAAGCAGAGTGTGTTTCTTGTAAAGCGAGCTAGAGTTTGTTTCCCAGTCCTAAATGGAGTTGAATCACATGCAGTTTCTGGTCCTAAGAGCAAGAGTTGTTTTCTGGTAAGAAGAGTCACTATTGCGCTGTCATTGACATACACAGGACAAATAGCCATGGTGTCTGTTCCCAGCAAGTACAGTGTATTGGACTGAAGAGGATCTACTGTTCTTGTCAGGTTCCTAAGCAGACTTGAACTAGATATGGCCGTGTGTTAGAAGCACATTTTTTTTGTTCTGAGCAAGCTCACTGTTCGGAACACATAGGAAACACAGTAGAGTAGAAGAGTGCTCTTATCTCAAAAGCAGAGTTTGTTTCTTGGATGTCGAGCTAGCGATTGTTTCCCAGTCCTAAATGGAGTTGAGTCACATGCAGTTTTTTGTCCAACGAGCAAGAGTTGTTTTCTGGTAAGACAAGTCACTATTGTGCTCCAAATGCCATACACAGTGCAAATATCACTCGCTTCTGTTCCTCACAAGTACAGTGTATCAGACTGAAGAGGAGCTACTGTTCTTGTCAGTTTCCTAAGCAGAGTTGAACTAGATGTGGTCAGTGTGTGTATTAAGCACAGTTCTTTTGTTCTGAGCAAGCTCACTGTTTGGACCCCATAGGAAACACAGTAGAGTAGAAGAGTGCTATTTTCTGTAAAGCAGAGTGTGTTTCTTGTAAGGCGAGCTAGCATTTGTTTCCCCGTCCTAAATGGAGTGGAATCACATGCAGTTTCTAGTCCTATGAGCAAGAGTTGTTTTCTGGTAAGGAAAGTCACTATTGCGCTCCCATTGCCATACACAGTGCAAATAGAACATGCGCCTGTTGCCAGCAAGTACAGTGTATTGGACTGAAGAGGAGCTACTGTTCTTGTCACTTTCCTAAGCAGAGTTGAACTAGATATGGCCCATGTGTTTAGGAAGCACAGTTCTTTTGTTCTGAGCAAGCTCACTGTTCGGACCACATAGGAAACACAGTAGAGTAGAAGAGTGCTCTTTAATCAAAAGCAGAGTGTGTTTCATGTAAGGTGAGCTAACATTTGTTTCCCAGTCCTAAATGGAGTTGAATCACATGCAGTTTCTGGTCCTACGAGCAAGAGGTGTTTTCTGGTAAGGAAAGTCACTATTTTGCTCCCATTGCCATCCACAGTGCAAATAGCCCTCCTGTCTGTTCCCAGCAAGTACAGTGTATTGGACGGAAGAGGAGTTACTGTTCTTGTCAGTTTCCTAAGCAGAGTTGAACTAGTTATGGCCCTGTGTTGGAAGCACAGTTCTTTTGTTCTGAGCAAGCTCACTGTTCTTGCCCTATAGGAAACACAGTAGAGTAGAAGAGTGATCTTTTCTCTAAAGCAGAGTGTGTTTCTTGTAAGGTGAGCTAGCGTTTGTTTCCCAGTCATAAATGGAGTTGAATCACATGCTGTTTCTAGTCTTACGAGCAAGAGTTGTTTCATGGTAACCAGAGTCACTATTGCTCTGCCATTGCCATACACAGGACAAATAGCACTGGCGTCTGTTCCCAGCAAGTACAGTGTAATGGACTGAAGAGGATCTACTGTTCTTGTCAGGTTCCTAAGCAGAATTCAACTAGATATGGCCGTGTGTGTAGGAAGCACAGTTTTTTTGTTCTGAGGAAGCTCACTGTTCGGAACACATAGGAAACACAGTAGAGAAGAAGAGTGCTCTTTTCTCAAAAGCAGAGTGTGTTTCTTGGAAGTCGAGCTAGCGTTTGTTTCCCAGTTCTAAATGGAGTTGAGTCACATGCAGTTTTTTGTCCTACGAGCAAGAGTTGTTTTCTGGTAGGACAAGTCACTATTGTGCTCCAATTGCCATACACAGTGCAAATAGCACTCCCGTCTGTTCCCCGAAAGTACCGTGTATTGGACTGAAGAGGAGCTAGTGTTCTTGTCAGTTTCCTAAGCAGAGTTGAACTAGATATGGTCCGTGTGTGTAGGAAGCACAGTTCTTTTGTTCTGAGCAAGCTCACTGTTCGGAACCCATAGGAAACACAGTAGAGAAGAAGAGTGCTCTTTTCTCAAAAGCAGAGTGTGTTTCATGTAAGGCAAGCTAGCATTTGTATCCCAGTCCTAAATGGAGTTGAATCACATGCAGTTTCTGGTCCTACGAGCAAGAGTTGTTTTCTGGAAAGGAAAGTCACTATTGCGCTCCCATTGCCATACACAGTGCAAATATCACTCGCGTCTGTTCCCAGCAAGTACAGTGTATCGGACTGAAGAGGAGCTACTGTTCTTGTCAGTTTCCTAAGCAGAGTTGAACTAGTTATGGCCCTGTGTTGGAAGCACAGTTCTTTTGTTCTGAGCAAGCTCACTGTTCTGGCCCTATAGGAAACACAGTAGAGTAGAAGAGTGCTCTTTTCTCTAAAGCAGAGTGTGTTTCTTGTAAGGCGAGCTAGCGTTTGTTTCCCAGTCATAAATGGAGTTGAATCACATGCTGTTTCTAGTCTTACGAGCAAGAGTTGTTTCATGGTAACCAGAGTCACTATTGCTCTGCCATTGCCATACACAGGACAAATAGCACTGGCGTCTGTTCCCAGCAAGTACAGTGTAATGGACTGAAGAGGATCTACTGTTCTTGTCAGGTTCCTAAGCAGAATTCAACTAGATATGGCCGTGTGTGTAGGAAGCACAGTTTTTTTGTTCTGAGGAAGCTCACTGTTCGGAACACATAGGAAACACAGTAGAGTAGAAGAGTGCTCTTTTCTCAAAAGCAGAGTGTGTTTCTTGGAAGTCGAGCTAGCGTTTGTTTCCCAGTCCTAAATGGAGTTGAGTCACATGCAGTTTTTTGTCCTACGAGCAAGAGTTGTTTTCTGGTAAGACAAGTCACTATTGTGCTCCAATTGCCATACACAGTGCAAATAGCACTCGCGTCTGTTCCCCGAAAGTACCGTGTATTGGACTGAAGAGGAGCTAGTGTTCTTGTCAGTTTCCTAAGCAGAGTTGAACTAAATATGGCCCGTGTGTGTAGGAAGCACAGTTCTTTTGTTCTGAGCAAGCTCACTGTTCGGACACCATAGGAAACACAGTAGAGTAGAAGAGTGCTCTTTTCTCTAAAGCAGAGTGTGTTTCTGTAAGTTGAGGTAGCTTTTGTTTCCCAGTCCTAAATGGAGTTGAATCACATGCAGTTTTTGGTCCTACGTCCAAGAGTTGTTTTATAGTAAGAAGAGTCACTATTGTGCTGTCATTACCATACACATGACAAATAGCACTGGCGTCTGTTCCCAGGAAGTACAGTGTATTGGACTGAAGAGGATCTACTGTTCTTGTCAGGTTCCTAAGCAGAATTGAACTAGTTATGGCCGTGTGTGTAGGAAGCACAGTTCTTTTGTTCTGAGCAAGCTCAATGTTCGGACACCATAGGAAACACAGTAGAGTAGAAGAGTGCTCTTTTCTCAAAAGAAGAGTGTGTTTTTGTAAGGCGAGCTAGCGTTTGTTTCCTACTCCTAAATGGAGTTGAATCACATGCCGTTTCTGGTCCTACGAGCAAGAGTTGTTTTCTGGTAAGGAAAGTCACTATTGCGCTCCCATTGCCCTACACAAGGCAAATAGCACTCGCGTCTTTTCCCAGCAAATACAGTGTATTGGACGGAAGAGGAGCTACTGTTCTTGTCAGTTTCCTAAGCAGAGTTGAACTAGATATGGTCCGTGTGTGTAGGAAGCACAGTTATTTTGTTCTGAGCAAGCTCACTGTTTGGACCCCATAGGAAACACAGTAGAGTAGAAGAGTGCTCTTTTCTCTAAAGCAGACTTTGTTTCTGTAAGGCGAGCTAGCATTTGTTTCCCAGTCCTAAATGGAGTGGAATCACATGGAGTTTCTGGTCCTACGAGCAAGAGTTGTTTTCTGGTAAGGAAAGTCACTATTGTGCTCCCATTGCCATACACAGTGCAAATAGCCCTCCCGTCTGTTCCCAGTAATTACAGTGTATTACACTGAAGAGGAGCTACTGTTCTTCTCAGTTTCCAAAGCAGAGTTGAACTAGATATGGTCCGTGTGTCTAGGAAGCACAGTTCTTTTTTTCGGAGCAAGCTCACTGTTCTGGCCCTACAGGAAACACAGTAGAGTAAAAGAGTGCTCTTTTCTCAAAAGCAGAGTGTGTTTCTTGTAAAGCGAGCTAGAGTTTGTTTCCCAGTCCTAAATGGAGTTGAATCACATGCAGTTTCTGGTCCTAAGAGCAAGAGTTGTTTTCTGGTAACGAAAGTCACTATTGTGCTCCCCTTGCCATACACAGTGCAAATAGCTCCCGCGTCTGTTCCCATCAAGTACAGTGTATCGGACTGAAGAGGAGCTACTGTTCTTGTCAGTTTCCTAAGCAGAGTTGAACATGATATGGCCGTGTGTGTAGGAAGCACAGTTCTTATGTTCTGAGCAGGCTCACTGTTCTGGCCCTATAGGAAACACAGTAGAGTAGAAGCGTGCTCTTTTCTCAAAAGCAGAGTGTATTTTTGTAAGGCAAGCTAGCGTTTGTTTCCTAGTCCTAAATGGAGTTGAATCACATGCAGTTTCTGGTCCTACGAACAAGAGATGTTTTCTGGTAAGGAAAGTCTCTATTGCGCTCCCATTGCCCTACACAAGGCAAATAGCACTCGGGTCTTTTCCAAGCAAGTACGGTGTATCGGAATGAAGAGGAGCTACTGTTCTTGTCAGTTTCCTAAGCAGAGTTGAACTAGATATGGCCCGTGTGTAGGAAGCACAGTTCTTTTGTTCTGAGCAAGCTCACTGTTCTGGCCCTATAGGAAACACAGTAGAGTAGAAGAGTGCTCTTTCCACAAAAACAGAGTGTGTTTCTTGTAAGGTGAGCTAGCTTTTGTTTCCCAGTCCTAAATGGAGTTGAATCACATGCAGTTTCTGGTCCTATGACCAAGAGTTGTTTTATAGTAAGAAGAGTCACTATTGCGCTGCTATTACCATACACAGGACAAATAGCACTGGCGTCTGTTCCCAGCAAGCACAGTGTATTGGACTGAAGAGGATCTACTGTTCTTGTCAGGTTCCTAAGCAGAATTGAACTAGATATGGTCGTGTATGTAGGAAGCACAGTTCTTTTGTTCTGAGCAGGCTCACTGTTCGGACCCCATAGGAAACACAGTAGAGTAGAAGAGTGCTCTTTTCTCAAAAGCAGAGTGTGTTTCTTGTAAGGCGAGCTAGCGTTTGTTTCCCAGGCCTAAATGGAGTTGAGTCACATGCAGTTTTTTGTCCTACGAGCAAGAGTTGTTTTCTGGTAAGACAAGTCACTATTGTGCTCCAATTGCCATACACAGTGCAAATAGCACTCGCGTCTGTTCCCCGAAAGTACCGTGTATTGGACTGAAGAGGAGCTAGTGTTCTTGTCAGTTTCCTAAGCAGAGTTGAACTAAATATGGCCCGTGTGTGTAGGAAGCACAGTTCTTTTGTTCTGAGCAAGCTCACTGTTCGGACACCATAGGAAACACAGTAGAGTAGAAGAGTGCTCTTTTCTCTAAAGCAGAGTGTGTTTCTGTAAGTTGAGGTAGCTTTTGTTTCCCAGTCCTAAATGGAGTTGAATCACATGCAGTTTTTGGTCCTACGTCCAAGAGTTGTTTTATAGTAAGAAGAGTCACTATTGTGCTGTCATTACCATACACATGACAAATAGCACTGGCGTCTGTTCCCAGGAAGTACAGTGTATTGGACTGAAGAGGATCTACTGTTCTTGTCAGGTTCCTAAGCAGAATTGAACTAGTTATGGCCGTGTGTGTAGGAAGCACAGTTCTTTTGTTCTGAGCAAGCTCAATGTTCGGACACCATAGGAAACACAGTAGAGTAGAAGAGTGCTCTTTTCTCAAAAGAAGAGTGTGTTTTTGTAAGGCGAGCTAGCGTTTGTTTCCTACTCCTAAATGGAGTTGAATCACATGCCGTTTCTGGTCCTACGAGCAAGAGTTGTTTTCTGGTAAGGAAAGTCACTATTGCGCTCCCATTGCCCTACACAAGGCAAATAGCACTCGCGTCTTTTCCCAGCAAATACAGTGTATTGGACGGAAGAGGAGCTACTGTTCTTGTCAGTTTCCTAAGCAGAGTTGAACTAGATATGGTCCGTGTGTGTAGGAAGCACAGTTATTTTGTTCTGAGCAAGCTCACTGTTTGGACCCCATAGGAAACACAGTAGAGTAGAAGAGTGCTCTTTTCTCTAAAGCAGACTTTGTTTCTGTAAGGCGAGCTAGCATTTGTTTCCCAGTCCTAAATGGAGTGGAATCACATGGAGTTTCTGGTCCTACGAGCAAGAGTTGTTTTCTGGTAAGGAAAGTCACTATTGTGCTCCCATTGCCATACACAGTGCAAATAGCCCTCCCGTCTGTTCCCAGTAATTACAGTGTATTACACTGAAGAGGAGCTACTGTTCTTCTCAGTTTCCAAAGCAGAGTTGAACTAGATATGGTCCGTGTGTCTAGGAAGCACAGTTCTTTTTTTCGGAGCAAGCTCACTGTTCTGGCCCTACAGGAAACACAGTAGAGTAAAAGAGTGCTCTTTTCTCAAAAGCAGAGTGTGTTTCTTGTAAAGCGAGCTAGAGTTTGTTTCCCAGTCCTAAATGGAGTTGAATCACATGCAGTTTCTGGTCCTAAGAGCAAGAGTTGTTTTCTGGTAACGAAAGTCACTATTGTGCTCCCCTTGCCATACACAGTGCAAATAGCTCCCGCGTCTGTTCCCATCAAGTACAGTGTATCGGACTGAAGAGGAGCTACTGTTCTTGTCAGTTTCCTAAGCAGAGTTGAACATGATATGGCCGTGTGTGTAGGAAGCACAGTTCTTATGTTCTGAGCAGGCTCACTGTTCTGGCCCTATAGGAAACACAGTAGAGTAGAAGCGTGCTCTTTTCTCAAAAGCAGAGTGTATTTTTGTAAGGCAAGCTAGCGTTTGTTTCCTAGTCCTAAATGGAGTTGAATCACATGCAGTTTCTGGTCCTACGAACAAGAGATGTTTTCTGGTAAGGAAAGTCTCTATTGCGCTCCCATTGCCCTACACAAGGCAAATAGCACTCGGGTCTTTTCCAAGCAAGTACGGTGTATCGGAATGAAGAGGAGCTACTGTTCTTGTCAGTTTCCTAAGCAGAGTTGAACTAGATATGGCCCGTGTGTAGGAAGCACAGTTCTTTTGTTCTGAGCAAGCTCACTGTTCTGGCCCTATAGGAAACACAGTAGAGTAGAAGAGTGCTCTTTCCACAAAAACAGAGTGTGTTTCTTGTAAGGTGAGCTAGCTTTTGTTTCCCAGTCCTAAATGGAGTTGAATCACATGCAGTTTCTGGTCCTATGACCAAGAGTTGTTTTATAGTAAGAAGAGTCACTATTGCGCTGCTATTACCATACACAGGACAAATAGCACTGGCGTCTGTTCCCAGCAAGCACAGTGTATTGGACTGAAGAGGATCTACTGTTCTTGTCAGGTTCCTAAGCAGAATTGAACTAGATATGGTCGTGTATGTAGGAAGCACAGTTCTTTTGTTCTGAGCAGGCTCACTGTTCGGACCCCATAGGAAACACAGTAGAGTAGAAGAGTGCTCTTTTCTCAAAAGCAGAGTGTGTTTCTTGTAAGGCGAGCTAGCGTTTGTTTCCCAGGCCTAAATGGAGTTGAGTCACATGCAGTTTCTGGTCCAGGAGCAAGAGATGTTTTCCGGTAAGACGAGTCACTATTGTGCTCCATTTGCCATACACAGTGCAAATAGCACTCGCATCTGTTCCCCGCAAGTACAGTGTATTGGACTGAAGAGGAGCTACTGTTCTTGTCAGTTTCCTAAGCAGCGTTGAACTAGATATGGCCCGTGTGTGTAGGAAGCACAGTTCTTTTGTTCTGAGCAAGCTCACTGTTCGGACCACATAGGAAGCACAGTAGAGTAGAAGAGTGCTCTTTTCTCAAAAGCAGAGTGTGTTTCATGTAAGGCGAGCTAGCATTTGTTTCCCAGTCCTAATTGGAGTAGAGTCACATGCAGTTTCTGGTCCTAGGAGCAAGAGTTGTTTTCTGGTAAAGAAAGTCACTCTTGCGCTCCCATTGCAATACACAGTGCAAATAGCACTCGCGTCTGTTCCCAGCAAGTAAAGTGTATCGGACTGAAGAGGAGCTACTATTCTTGTCAGTTTCCTAAGCAGAGTTGAACTAGATATGGCCCGTGTGTGTAGGAAGCACAGTTCTTTTGTTCTGAGCAAGCTCACTGTTCTGGCCCTATAGGAAACACAGTAGAGTAGAAGAGTGCTCTTTTCTCTAAAGCAGAGTGTGTTTATTGTAAGGTGAGCTAGCTTTTGTTTGCCAGTCCTAAATGGAGTTGAATCACATGCAATTTCTGGTCCTACGAGCAAGTCTTGTTTTATGGTAAGAAGAGTCACTATTGCGCTGCCATTGCCATACACAGGACAAATAGCGCTGGCGTCTGTTCCCAGGAAGTACAGTGTATTGGACTGAAGAGGATCTACTGTTCTTGTCAGGTTCCTAAGCAGAATTGAACTAGTTATGGCCGTGTGTGTAGGAAGCACAGTCCTTTTTTTCTGAGCAAGCTCACTGTTCAGACCCAATAGGAAACAGTGTAGAGTAGAAGAGTGCTCTTTTCTCAAAAGCAGAGTGTGTTTCTTGTAAGGCGAGCTAGCATTTGTTTCCCAGTCCTAAATGGACTTGAGTCACATGCAGTTTTCTGTCCTATGAGCAAGAGTTGTTTTCTGGTAAGACGATTCACTATTGTGCTCCAATTGCCATACGCAGTGCAAATAGCACTCGCGTCTGTTCCCCGAAAGTACAGTGTATTGGACTGAAGAGGAGCTACTGTTCTTCTCAGTTTCCTAAGCAGAGTTGAACTAGATATGGCCCGTGTGTGTAGGAAGCACAGTTCTTTTGTTCTGAGCAAGCTCACTGTTCGGAACCCATAGGAAGCACAGTAGAGTAGAAGAGTGCTCTTTTCTCAAAAGCAGAGTGTGTTTCATGGAAGGCGAGCTAGCGTTTGTTTCCCAGTCCTAAATGGAGTTGAATCCCATGCACTTTCTGGTAATACAAGCAAGAGTTTTTTTCTGGTAAGGAAGGACACTATTGCTCTCCCATTGCCATACACAGTGCAAATAGCACTCGCGTCTGTTCACAGCAAGTACAGTGTAACGGACTGAAGAGGAGCTACTGTTCTTGTCAGTTTCCTAAGCAGAGTTGAACTAGATATGGCCCGTGTGTGCAGGAAGCACATTTCTTATGTTCTGAGCAAGCTCACTCTTCTGGCCCTATAGGAAACACAGTAGAGTAGAAGAGTGCTCTTTTCTCAAAAGCAGAGTGTGTTTCTTGGAAAGCGAGCTTGAGTTTGTTTCCCAGTCCTAAATGGAGTTGAATCACATGCAGTTTCTGGTCCTACGAGCAAGAGTTGTTTTCTGGTAAGAAGAGTCACTATTGCGCTGCCATGGCCATACACAGGACAAATAGCACTGGCGTCTGTTCCCAGCAAGTACAGTGTATTGGACTGAAGAGGAGCTACTGTTCTTGTCAGGTTCCTTAGCAGAATTGAACTAGATATGGCCGTGTGTGTAGGAAGCACAGTTCTTTTGTTCTGAGCAAGCTCACTGTTCGGACCCAATAGCAAGCACAGTAGACTGGAAGAGTGCTCTTTTCTCAAAAGCAGAGTGTGTTTCATGTAGGGCAACCTAGCATTTGTTTCCCAGTCCTAAATGGAGTTGAATCACATGCAGTTTCTGGTCCTACGAGCAAGAGTTGTTTTCTGGTAAGGAAAGTTATTATTGCGCTCCCATTGCCATACACAGTGCAAATAGCACTCGCGTCTGTTCACAGCAAGTAAAGTGTATCGGACTGAAGAGGAGCTACTGTTCTTGTCAGTTTCCTTAGCAGAGTTGAACTATTTATGGTCCGTGTGTAGGAAGCACAGTTCTTTTGTTCTGAGCAAGCTCACTGTTCTGGCCCTATAGGAAACACAGTAGAGTAGAAGAGTGCTCTTTTCTCTAAAGCAGAGTGTGTTTCTTGTAAGGCGAGCTAGAGTTTGTTTCCCAGTCCTAAATGGAGTTGAATCACATGCAGTTTTTAGTCCTACGAGCAAGAGTTGTTTTATTTTAAGAAGAGTCACTATTGCGCTGCCATTGCCATACACAGGACAAATAGCACGCGCGTCTGTTCCCCGAATGTACAGTGTATTGGACTGAAGAGGAGCTACTGTTCTTTTCAGTTTCCTAAGCAGAGTTGAACTAGATATGGCCCATGTGTACGAAGCACAGTTCTTTTGTTCTCAGCAAGCTCACTGTTCGGACCCCATAGGGAGCACAGTAGAGTAGAAGAGTGCTCTTTTCTCAAAAGCAGAGTGTGTTTCTTGTAAGGCGAGCTAGCGTTTGTTTCCAGTCCTAAATGGAGTGGAATCACATGCAGTTTCTGGTCCTACGAGCAAGAGTTGTTTTCTGGTAAGGAAAGTCACTATTGCGCTCCCATTGCCATACACAGTGCAAATAGCACATGCGTCTGTTCCCAGCAAGTACAGTGTATTGGAATGAAGAGGAGCTACTGTTCTTGTCAGGTTCCTAAGCAGAGTTGAACTCGATATGGCCCGTGTGTGTAGGAAGCACAGTTCTTATGTTCTGAGCAAGCTCACTGTTCTGGCCCTATAGGAAGCACAGTAGAGTAGAAGAGTGCTCTTTTCTCAAAAGCAGAGTGTGTTTCATGGAAGGCGAGCTAGCGTTTGTTTCCCAGTCCTAAATGGAGTTGAATCCCATGCACTTTCTGGTAATACAAGCAAGAGTTTTTTTCTGGTAAGGAAGGACACTATTGCTCTCCCATTGCCATACACAGTGCAAATAGCACTCGCGTCTGTTCACAGCAAGTACAGTGTAACGGACTGAAGAGGAGCTACTGTTCTTGTCAGTTTCCTAAGCAGAGTTGAACTAGATATGGCCCGTGTGTGCAGGAAGCTCATTTCTTATGTTCTGAGCAAGCTCACTCTTCTGGCCCTATAGGAAACACAGTAGAGTAGAAGAGTGCTCTTTTCTCAAAAGCAGAGTGTGTTTCTTGTAAGGCGAGCTAGCGTTTGTTTCCAGTCCTAAATGGAGTGGAATCACATGCAGTTTCTGGTCCTAAGAGCAAGAGTTATTTTCTGGTAAGGAAAGTCACTATTGCGCTCCCATTGCCATACACAGTGCAAATAGCACATGCGTCTGTTCCCAGCAAGTACAGTGTATTGGAATGAAGAGGAGCTACTGTTCTTGTCAGGTTCCTAAGCAGAGTTGAACTCGATATGGCCCGTGTGTGTAGGAAGCACAGTTCTTATGTTCTGAGCAAGCTCACTGTTCTGGCCCTATAGGAAACACAGTAGAGTAGAAGAGTGCTCTTTTCTCTAAAGCAGAGTGTGTTTCTTGTAAGGCGAGCTAGCGTTTGTTTCCCAGTCTTAAATGGAGTTGAGTCACATGCAGTTTCTGGTCCTACGAGCAAGAGTTGTTTTCTGGTATGGAATGTCACTATTGTGCTCCCATTGGCATACACAGTGCAAATAGCACTCGCGTCTGTTATCAGCAAGTACAGTGTATCGGACTGAGGGAGGAGCTACTGTTCTTGTCAGTTTCCTAAGCAGAGTTGAACTAGATATGGCTCGTGTGTGTAGGAAGCACAGTTTTTTTTCTGAGCAAGCTCACTGTTCTGGCCCTATAGGAAACACAGTAGAGTAGAAGAGTGCTCTTTTCTCAAAAGCAGAGTGTGTTTCTTGCAAGGCAAGCTAGCGTTTGTTTCCCAGTCCTAAATGGAGTTGAATCACATGCAGTTTTTGTTCCTATGAGCAAGAGTTGTTTTCTGGTAAGGAAAGTCACTATTGCGCTCCCATTGCCATACACAGTGCAAATAGCACTCGCGTCTTTTCCCAGCAAGTACAGTGTATCGGACTAAAGAGGAGCTACTTTTCTTGTCAGTTTCCTAAGCAGAGTTGAAGTAGATATGGCCCGTGTGTAGGAAGCACAGTTCTTATGTTCTGAGCAAGCTCACTGTTCTGGCCCTATAGGAAACACAGTAGAGTAGAAGAGTGCTCTTTCTCTAAAGCAGAGTGTGTTTCTTGTAAGGCGAGCTAGCGTTTGTTTCCTAGTCCTAAATGGAGTTGAATCCCATGCAGTTTCTGGTACTACGAGCAAGAGTTGTTTTATGGTAAGAAGAGTCACTATTGCACTGCCATTGCCATACACAGTGCAAATAGCACTGGCATCTGTTCGCAGCAAGTACAGTGTATTGGGCTGAAGAGGATCTACTGTTCTTGTCAGGTTCCTAAGCAGACTTGAAATAGATATGGCCGTGTGTGTAGGAAGCACAGTTTTTTTTTTCTGAGCAAGCTCACTGTTCGGACCCCATAGGAAACACAATAGAGTAGAAGAGTGCTTTTTTCTCAAAAGCAGAGTGTGTTTCTTTTAAGGCGAGCTAGCGTTTGTTTCCCATTCCTAAATGGATTGGAATCACATGCAGTTTGTGTTCCTACGAGCAAGAGTTGTTTTCTGGTAAGGAAAGTCACTATTGTGCTCCCATTGCCATATACAGTGCAAATAGGCCTCCCATCTGATCCCAGCAAGTACAGTGTATTGGACTGAAGAGGCGCTACTGTTCTTCTTAGATTCCTAAGCAGAGTTGAACTAGATATGGCCCGTGTGTGTAGGAAGCACAGTTCTTTTTTTCTGAGCAAGCTCACTGTTCTGGCCCTATAGGAAACACAGTAGAGTAGAAGAGTGCTCTTTTCTCAAAAGCAGAGTGTGTTTCTTGTAAAGCGAGCTAGAGTTTGTTTCCCAGTCCTAAATGGAGTTGAATCACATGCAGTTTCCGGTCCACGAGCAAGAGTTGTTTTCTGGTAAGAAGAGTCACTATTGCGCTGCCATTGCCATACACAGGACAAATAGCACTGGCGTCTGTTCCCAGCAAGTACAGTGTATTGGACTGAAGAGGATCTACTGTTCTTGTCAGTTTCCTAAGCAGACTTGAACTAGATATGGCCGTGTGTGTAGGAAGCACAGTTCTTTTGTTCTGAGCAATCTCACTGTTCGGACCCTATAGGAAACACAGTAGAGTAGAAGAGTGCTCTTTTCTCAAAAGCAGAGTGTGTTTCTTGCAAGGAAAGCTAGCGTTTGTTTCCCAGTCCTAAATGGAGTTGAATCACATGCAGTTTCTGGTCCTATGAGCAAGAGTTGTTTTCTGGTAAGGAAAGTCACTATTGCGCTCCCATTGCCATACACAGTGCAAATAGCACTCGCGTCTGTTCCCAGCAAGTACAGTGTATTGGACTAAAGAGGAGCTACTGTTCTTGTAAGTTTCCTAAGTAGAGTTGTACTAGATATGGCCCGTGAGTGTAGGAGGCACAGTTCTTTTATTATGAGCAAGCTCACGGTTCGGACCCCATGGGCAACACAGTAGATTAGAAGAGTGCTCTTTTCTCAAAAGCAGAGTGTGTTTCTTGTAAGCGAGCTAGCGTTTGTTTCCCATTCCTAAATGGAGTTGAATCACATACAGTTTCTGGTCCTACGAGCAAGAGTTGTTTTCTAGAAAGAAGAGTCACTATTGCGCTCCGTTTGACATACACAGTGCAAATAGCACTGGCGACCGTTCCCATCATTTACAGTGTATTGGACTGAAGTGGAGCTACTGTCCTTGTCAGTTTGCTAAGCAGAGTTGAACTAGATATTACCCGTGTGTGCAGGAAGCACAGTTCCTTTGTTCTGAGCAAGCTGTCTGTTCTGACCTCATAGGAAACACAGTAGAGTAGAAGAGTGCTCTTTTCTGAAAAGCAGAGTGTGTTTCTTGTAAGGCAAGCTAGCGTTTGTTTCCCAGTCCTAAAAGGAGTTGAATCACATGTAGTTTTCGGTCCTACAAGCAAGAGTTGTTTTCTAGAAAGAAGAGTCACTATTGCCCTCCCTTTGTCATACACAGGGCAAATAGCACTGGCGACTGTTCCCAGCATTTATAGTGTATTGGACTGAACAGGAGCAACTGTCCTTGTCGTTTGTTAATCAGAGTTGAACTAGATGTGGCCCGTGTGTGTAGGAAGCACAGTTCTTTTGTTCTGAGGAAGCTCACTGTTCTGGCCCTATAGGAAACACAGTAGAGTAGAAGAGTGCTCTTTTCGCAAAAGCAGAGTGTGTTTCTTGTAAGGCGAGCTAGGGTTTGTTTCCCAGTCCTAAATGGAGTTGAATCCCATGCAGTTTCTGTTCCCACGAGCAAGAGTTGTTTTCTTGTAAGGAAAGTCACTATTGCGCTCCCATTGTCATACACAGGGCAAAGAGCACTCGCGTCTGTTCCCAGCAAGTACAGTGTATTGGACTGAAGAGGAGCTACTGATCTTGTCAGTTTCCTAAGCAGAGTTGAACTGGATATGGCCCATGTATGTAGGAAGCACAGTTCTTTTGTTCTGAGCAAGCTCACAGTTCTGGCCCTATAGGAAACACAGTAGAGTAGAAGAGTGCTCCTTTCTCAAAAGCAGAGTGTGTTTCTTGTAAGGCGAGATAGCGTTTGTTTCCCAGTCCTAAATGGAGTTGAGACACATGCAGTTTTTGGTCCTACGAGCAAGAGTTGTTTTCTGGTAAGGAAAGTGACTATTGCGCTCCTCTTGTCATACGGAGTGCAAATAGCACTCACGTCTGTTCCCAGCTAGTACAGTGTATTGTTCTGAAGAGGAGGTACTGTTCTTGTCAGTTTCCTAAGCAGGGTTGAACTAGATATGGCCCGTGTGTGTAGGAAGCACAGTTCTTCTGTTCTGAGCAAGCTCACTGTTCGGACCCCATAGGAAACACAGTAGAGTAGAAGAGTGCCCTTCTCCCAAAACCAGAGTGTGTTTCTTGTAAGTCGAGCTAGCCTTTGTTTCCCAGTCCTAAATGGAGTTGAGTCACATGCAGTTTCTGGTCCTACGAGCAAGAGTTGTTTTCTGGGAAGAAGAGTCACTATTGTGCTCCCATTGTCATACACAGGACAAATAGCACTGGCGTTTGTTCCCAGCATGTATACTGTATTGGACTGAAGAGGATCTACTGTTCTTGTCAGTTTCGTAAGCAGAGTTGAACTAGATATGGCCCGTGTGTGTAGGTAGGACAGTTCTTTTGGTCTGAGCAAGCTCACTGTTCTGGCACTATAGGAAACCCAGTAGAGGAGAAGAGTGCTCTTTTCTCAAAAGCAGAGTATGTTTCTCATAAGGCGAGCTAGTGTTTGTTTCCCAGTCAGAAATGGAGTTGAATCCCATGCAATTTCTGGTCCTACAAGCAAGATTTGTTTTCTGGTAAGAAGAGTCACTATTGCGCTCCCATTGCCATACACATTGCAAACAAAACTCTCGTCTGTTCCCAGCATGTACAGTGTATTGGATTGAAGAGGAGCTACTGTTCTTGTCAATTTCCTAAGCAGAGTTGAACTAGATATGGCCCGTGTGTGTAGGAATCACAGTTCCTTTATTCTGAGCAAGCTCACTCTTCAGGCCCTATAGGAAACACAGTAGAGTAGAAGAGTGCTCTTTTCTCAAAAGCAGAGTGTGTTTCTTGTAAGGCGAGCTAGCGCTTGTTAACCAGTCCTAAATGGAGTTGAATCACATGCAGTTTTTGGTTTACGAGCAAGAGTTGTTTTCTGGCAAGGAAAGTCACTATTGCGCTCCCATTGACATATACAGTGCAAATAGCACTCGCGTCTCTTCCCACCAAGTACAGTGTATTGGACTGAAGAGAAGCTACTGTTCTTGTCAGTTTCCTAAGCAGAGTTGAACTAGATATGGCCGGTGTACCTAGGAAGCAAAATTCATTTGTTCTGAGCAAGCTCACTGTTCGGACCCCATAGGAAACAGTGTAGAGTAGAAAAGTGCTCTTTTCTCAAAAGCAGAGTGTGTTTCTTGTAAGGCGAGCTAGTGTTTGTTTCCCAGTCAGAAATGGAGTTGAATCACATGCAGTTTCTGGTCCTACGAGCAAGAGTTGTTTTCTGGTAAGGAATCACTATTGCGCTCCCATTGCCATACACAGTGCAAATAGCACTCGCGTCTGTTCCCAGCAAGTACAGTGTATTGGACTGAAGAGGAGCTACTGTTCTTGTCAGTTTCCTAAGCAGAGTTGAACTGGATATGGCCAGTGTGTGTAGGAAGCACAGTTCTTTTGTTCTGAGCAAGCTCACTGTTCTGGTCCCATAGGAAAAACTGTAGAGTAGAAGAGTGCTCTTTTCTCAAAAGCAGAGTGTGTTTCTTGTAAGGCAAGCTAGCGTTTGTTTCTCATTCCTAAATGGAGTTGAATCACATGAAGTTTCTGGTTCTATAAGCAAGAGTTGTTTTCTGGCAAAAGAGTCACTATTGCGCTCCCATTGTCATACACAGGGCAAATAGCACTGGCTTCTGTTCCCAGCATGTACAGTGTATTGTACTGAGGAGGATCTACTGTTCTTGTCAGTTTCCTAGGAAGAATTGAACTAGATATGGCTGTGTGTGTAGGAAGCACAGTCCTTTTTTTATGAGCCAGCTCACAGTTCTGGCGCTATAGGAAACACAGTAGAGTAGAAGAGTGTCTTTTCTCAAAAGCAGAGTTTGTTTCTTGTAAGGCGAGCTAGCGTTTATTTCCCAGTTCTAAATGGAGTTGAATCACATGCAGTTTCTGGTCCTACGAGTAAGAGTTGTTTTCTGGTAAGAAGAGTCACTATTGCGCTCCCTTTGTCATACACAGATCAAATAGCACTGGCGTCTGTTCCCAGCAAGTACAGTGCATTGGACTGAAGAGGATCTACTGTAGTTGTTAGTTTCCTAAGCAGAATTGAACTAGATATGGCCCGTGTGTGTAGGAAGCACAGTTCTTTTGTTCTGAGGAAGCTCACTTTTAGGACCCAATAGGAAACACAGTAGATTAGAAGAGTGCTCTTTTCTCAAAAGCAGAGTGTGTTTCTTGTAAGGTGAGCTAGCGTTTGTTTCCTAGTCCTAAATGGAGTTGAGTCACATGCAGTTTTTGGTCCTACAAGCAAGAGTTGTTTTCTAGAAAGAAGAGTCACTATTGCGCTCCCATTGTCATACACAGGGCAAATAGCACTGGCGACTGTTCCCAGCATTTACAGTGTATTGGACTGAACAGGAGCGACTGTCCTTGTCAGTTTGCTAAGCAGAGTTGAACTAGATATGGCCCGTGTGTGTAGGAAGCCCAGTTCTTTTGTTCTGAGCAAGCTCACTGTTCTGGCCCTATAGGAAACACAGTAGAGTAGAAGAGTGCTCTTTTCTCAAAAGCAGAGTGTGTTTCTTGTAAGGCGAGCTAGGATTTGTTTCCCAGTCCTAAATGGAGTAGAATCCCATGCAGTTTCTGTTCCTATGAGCAAGAGTTTTTTTCTGGTAAGGAAAGTCACTATTGCGCTCCCATTGCCGTAGACAGTGCAAATAGCACTCGCGTCTTTTCCCAGCAAGTACAGTGTATTGGACTGAAGAGGAGCTACTGTTCTTGTATGTTTCCTAAGCAGAGATGTACTAGATATGGCCCGTGAGTGTAGGAAGCACAGTTCTTTTGTTCTGTAAAACCTCACTCTTTTGCCCCTATAGGAAACACAGTAGAGAAGAAGAGTGCTCCTTTATCAAAAGCAGAGTGTGTTTCTTGTAAGGCGAGCTAGCGTTTGTTTCCCAGTCTTAAATGGAGTTGAATCACATGCAGTTTCTGGTCCTACGAGCAAGAGTTGTTTTCTGGTAAGGAAAGTCACTATTGCGCTCCCATTCCCTTACACAGTGCAAATAGCACTCGCGTCTGTTCCCAGCAAGTACAGTGTATTGGACTGAAGAGGAGCTACTGTTCTTGTCAATTTCCCAAGCAGAGTTGAACTAGATATGGCCCGTGTGTGTAGGAAGCACAGTTCTTTTGTTCTGAGCAAGCTCACTGTTCGGACCCCATAGGAAAGACAGTAGAGTAGAAGAGTGCCCTTTTCTCAAAAGCAGAGTGTGTTTCTTTTAACGCGATCTAGCGTTTGTTTCCCAGTCGTAAATGGAGTTGAATCCCATGTAGTTTCTATTCCTACGAGCAAGAGTTGTTTTCTAGAAAGAAGAGTCACTATTGCGCTCTTATTGTCGTACAAAGGACAAATAGCACTGGCGTCTGTTCCCAGCAAGTACAGTGTATTGGACTGAAGAGGATATTCTGTTCTTATCAGTTTCCTAACCAGAATTGAACTAGATATGGCCGTGTGTGTAGGAAGCACAGTTGTTTTGTTCTGAGCAAGCTCACTCTTCTGGCCCTATAGTAAACCCAGTAGAGAAGAAGAGTGCTCTTTTCTCAAAAGCAGAGTGTGTTTCTTGTAAGACAAGCTAGCGTTTGTTTCCCAGTCCTTAATGGAGTTGAAACACATGCAGTTTTTGGTCCTACGAACAAGAGTTGTTTTCTGGTAAGGAAAGTCACTCTTGTGCTCCCAATGCCATACACAGTGAAATTAGCACTCGTGTCTTTTCCCAGGAAGTACAGTGTATTGGACTGAAGAGGAGCTACTGTTCTTGTCAGTTTCCTAAGCAGAGTTGAACTAGATATGGCCCGTTTGTGTAGGAATCACAGTTCATTTGTTCTGAGCAAGCTCACTGTTAGGACCCCATAGGAAACACAGTAGATTAGAAGAGTGCTGTTTTCTCAAAAGCAGAGTGTGTTTCTTGTAAGGCGAGCTAGCGTTTTTTTCCCAGTCCTAAATGGAGTTGAATCTCATGTAGTTTCTGTTCGTACGATAAAGAGTTGTTTTCTGGTAAGAAGAGTCACTATTGCGCTCCCATTTCTATACACAGTGCAAATAGCACTCGCGTCTGTTCCCAGGAAGTACCGTGTATTGGACTGAAGAGGAGCTACTGTTCTTGTAAGTTTCCTAAGCAGAGTTGTACTAGATATGGCCCGTGAGTGTAGGAGGCACAGTTCTTTTATTATGAGCAAGCTCACTGTTCGGACCCCATAGGCAACACAGTAGAGTAGAAGAGTGCTCTTTTCTCAAAAGCAGAGTGTGTTTCTTGTAAGGCGAGCTAGCGTTTGTTTCCCAGTCCTAAATGGAGTTGAATCACATACAGTTTCTGGTCCTACGAGCAAGAGTTGTTTTCTAGAAAGAAGAGTCACTATTGCGCTCCCTTTGACATACACAGTGCAAATAGCACTGGCGACCGTTCCCAGCATTTACAGTGTATTGGACTAAAGTGGAGCTACTGTCCTTGTCAGTTTGCTAAGCAGAGTTGAACTAGATATGACCCGTGTGTGCAGGAAGCACAGTTCTTTTGTTCTGAGCAAGCTGTCTGTTCGGACCTCATAGGAAACACAGTAGAGTAGAAGAGTGCTCTTTTCTGAAAAGCAGAGTGTGTTTCTTGTAAGGCAAGCTAGCGTTTGTTTCCCAGTCCTAAAAGGAGTTGAATCACATGTAGTTTTCGGTCCTACAAGCAAGAGTTGTTTTCTAGAAAGAAGAGTCACTATTGCGCTCCCATTGTCATACACAGGGCAAATAGCACTGGCGACTGTTCCCAGCATTTATAGTGTATTGGACTGAACAGGAGCAACTGTCCTTGTCGTTTGTTAATCAGAGTTGAACTAGATGTGGCCCGTGTGTGTAGGAAGCACAGTTCTTTTGTTCTGAGGAAGCTCACTGTTCTGGCCCTATAGGAAACACAGTAGAGTAGAAGAGTGCTCTTTTCGCAAAAACAGAGTGTGTTTCTTGTAAGGCGAGCTAGGGTTTGTTTCCCAGTCCTAAATGGAGTTGAATCCCATGCAGTTTCTGTTCCTACGAGCAAGAGTTGTTTTCTTGTAAGGAAAGTCACTATTGCGCTCCCATTGACGTAGACAGTGCAAATAGCACTCGCGTCTGTTCCCAGCAAGTACAGTGTATTGGACTGAAGAGGAGCTACTGATCTTGTCAGTTTCCTAAGCAGAGTTGAACTGGATATGGCCCATGTATGTAGGAAGAACAGTTCTTTTGTTCTGAGCAAGCTCACAGTTCTGGCCCTATAGGAAACACAGTAGAGTAGAAGAGTGCTCCTTTCTCAAAAGCAGAGTGTGTTTCTTGTAAGGCGAGATAGCGTTTGTTTCCCAGTCCTAAATGGAGTTGAGACACATGCAGTTTTTGGTCCTACGAGCAAGAGTTGTTTTCTGGTAAGGAAAGTCACTATTGCGCTCCTATTGTCATACAGAGTGCAAATAGCACTCACGTCTGTTCCCAGCTAGTACAGTGTATTGTTCTGAAGAGGAGGTACCTTTCTTGTCAGTTTCCTAAGCAGGGTTGAACTAGATATGGCCCGTGTGTGTAGGAAGCACAGTTCTTTTGTTCTGAGCAAGCTCACTGTTCGGACCCCATAGGAAACACAGTAGAGTAGAAGAGTGCCCTTCTCCCAAAACCAGAGTGTGTTTCTTGTAAGTCGAGCTAGCCTTTGTTTCCCAGTCCTAAATGGAGTTGAGTCACATGCAGTTTCTGGTCCTACGAGCAAGAGTTGTTTTCTGGGAAGAAGAGTCACTATTGTGCTCCCATTGTCATACACAGGGCAAATAGCACTGGCGTTTGTTCCCAGCATGTATAGTGTATTGGACTGAAGAGGATCTACTGTTCTTGTCAGTTTCGTAAGCAGAGTTGAACTAGATATGGCCCGTGTGTGTAGGTAGGACAGTTCTTTTGGTCTGAGCAAGCTCACTGTTCTGGCACTATAGGAAACCCAGTAGAGGAGGAGAGTGCTCTTTTCTCAAAAGCAGAGTTTGTTTCTCATAAGGCGAGCTAGTGTTTGTTTCCCAGTCAGAAATGGAGTTGAATCCCATGCAATTTCTGGTCCTACAAGCAAGATTTGTTTTCTGGTAAGAAGAGTCACTATTGCGCTCCCATTGCCATACACATTGCAAACAAAACTCTCGTCTGTTCCCAGCATGTACAGTGTATTGGATTGAAGAGGAGCTACTGTTCTTGTCAGTTTCCTAAGCAGAGTTGAACTAGATATGGCCCGTGTGTGTAGGAATCACAGTTCCTTTATTCTGAGCAAGCTCACTCTTCAGGCCCTATAGGAAACACAGTAGAGTAGAAGAGTGCTCTTTTCTCAAAAGCAGAGTGTGTTTCTTGTAAGGCGAGCTAGCGCTTGTTAACCAGTCCTAAATGGAGTTGAATCACATGCAGTTTTTGGTTTACGAGCAAGAGTTGTTTTCTGGCAAGGAAAGTCACTATTGCGCTCCCATTGACATATACAGTGCAAATAGCACTCGTGTCTCTTCCCACCAAGTACAGTGTATTGGACTGAAGAGAAGCTACTGTTCTTGTCAGTTTCCTAAGCAGAGTTGAACTGGATATGGCCGGTGTACGTAGGAAGCAAAATTCATTTGTTCTGAGCAAGCTCACTGTTCGGACCCCATAGGAAACAGTGTAGAGTAGAAAAGTGCTCTTTTCTCAAAAGCAGAGTGTGTTTCTTGTAAGGCAAGCTAGTGTTTGTTTCCCAGTCAGAAATGGAGTTGAATCACATGCAGTTTCTGGTCCTACGAGCAAGAGTTGTTTTCTGGTAAGGAATCACAATTGCGCTCCCATTGCCATACACAGTGCAAATAGCACTCGCGTCTGTTCCCAGCAAGTACAGTGTATTGGACTGAAGAGGAGCTACTGTTCTTGTCAGTTTCCTAAGCAGAGTTGAACTGGATATGGCCAGTGTGTGTAGGAAGCACAGTTCTTTTGTTCTGAGCAAGCTCACTGTTCTGGTCCCATAGGAAAAACAGTAGAGTAGAAGAGTGCTCTTTTCTCAAAAGCAGAGTGTGTTTCTTGTAAGGCAAGCTAGCGTTTGTTTCCCAGTCCTAAATGGAGTTGAATTCCATGCAGTTTCTGTTCCTATGAGCAAGAGTAGTTTTCTGGTAAGAAGAGTCACTATTGCGCTCCCATTTTCATACACAGGGCAAATAGCACACGCATCTGGTCCCAGCAAGTACAGTGTATTGGACTGAAGAGGAGCTACTGTTCTTGTAAGTTTCCTAAGCAGAATTGAACTAGATATGGCCGTGTGTGTAGGAAGCACAGTTCTTTTGTTCTGAGCAAGCTCACTGTTCGGACCCCATAGGAAACACAGTAAAGTAGAAGAGTGCTCTTTTCTCAAAAACAGAGTGTGTTTCTTGTAAGGCGAGCTAGCGTTTATTTTCCAGTTCTAAATGGAGTTGAATCACATGCAGTTTTTGGTCCTACGAGCAAGAGTTGTTTTCTTTTAAGGAAAGTCACTATTGCGCTCCCAATGCCATACACAGGGCAAATAGCACTCGCGTCTGTTCCCAGCAAGTACAGTGTATTGGACTGAAGAGGAGCTCTTTTCTTGTCAGTTTCCTAAGCAGAGTTGAACTAGATATGGCCCGTGTGTAGGAAGCACAGTTCTTTTGTTCTGAGCAAGCTCACTGTTCGGACCCCATAGAAAACACAGTAGAGTAGAAGAGTGCTCTTTTCTCAAAAGCAGAGTGTGTTTCTTGTAAGACGAGCTAGCGTTTGTTTCCTAGTCCTATATGGAGTTGAATCACATGCAGTTTCCGGTCCTACGAGCAAGAGTAGTTTTCTGGTAAGAAGAGTCACTATTGCACTCTCATTTTCATACACAGGGCAAATAGCACACGTGTCTGTTCCCACCAAGTACAGTATGTTGGACTGAAGAAGAGCTACTGTTCTTGTCAGTTTCCTAAGCAGAGTTGAACTAGATATGTCCCGTGTACGTAGGAAGCACAGTTCTTTTGTTCTGAGCAAGCTCACTCTTCGGACCCCATAGGAAACAGTGTAGAGTAGAAGAGTGTGCTTTTCTCAAAAGCAGAGTGTGTTTCTTGTAAGGCTAGCTAGTGTTTGTTTCCCAGTCAGAAATGGAGTTGAATCCCATGCAGTTTCTGGTCCTACAAGCAAGAGTTGTTTTCTGGTAAGAAGAGTCACTATTGCGCTCCCATTGTCATACACAGTGCAAATAGCACTGGCGTCTGTTCCCAGCTTGTACTTTGTCTTGGACTGAAGAGGATGTACTGTACTTGTCAGTTTCCTAATCAGATTTGAACTAGATATGGACCGTGTGTGTAGGAAGTACAGTTCATTTATTTTGAGCAGGCTCACTGTTCTAGCACTATAGGAAACACAGTAGATTAGAAGACTGTCTTTTCTCAAAACCAGAGTGTGTTTCTTGTAAGGCAAGCTAGCGATTGTTTCCCAGTCCTAAGTGGTGTTGAATCACTTGCAGATCTGTTCCTACGAGCAAGAGTTGTTTTCTGGTAAGAAGAGTCACTATTGTGCTTCCATTGTCATGCACAGGGCAAATAGCACTGGCGTCTGTTCCCAGCATGTAAAGTGTATTGGACTGAAGAGAATCTACTGTTCTTGTCAGGTTCCTAAGCAGAATTGATCTTGATATGGCCGTGTGTGTAGGAAGCACAGTTCTTTTGTTCTGAGCAAGCTCACTGTTCGGACCCAATAGGAAACACAGTAGAGTAGAAGAGTGCTCTTTTCTCAAAAGCAGAGTGTGTTTCTTGTAAGGCGAGCTGCGATTGTTTCCCAGTCATAAATGGAGTTGAATCACATGCAGTTTCTTGTCCTACGAGCAAGAGTTGTTTTCTGGTAAGAAGAGTCACTATTGCGCTCCCTTTGTCATACACAGGGCAAATAGCTCTGGTGTCGGTTCCCAGCATGTAAAGTGTAATGGACTAAAGAAGATCTACTGTTCTTGTCAGTTTCCTAAGCAGAATTGATCTAGATATGGCCGTGTGTGTAGGAAGCACAGTTCTTTTGTTCTGAGCAAGCTCACTGTTCTGGCCATATAGGAAACACAGTAGAGTAGAAGAGTGCTCTTTTCTCAAAAGCAGAGTCTCTTTCTTGTAAGGCGAGCTAGCGATTATTTCCCAGTTCTAAATGGAGTTGAATCACATGCAGTTTTCGGTCCTACGAGCAAGAGTTGTTTTCTGGTAAGAAGAGTCACTATTGTGCTTCCATTGTCATACACAGGGCAAATAGCACTCGCGTCTGTTCCCAGCATGTAAAGTGTATTGGACTGAAGAGAATCTACTGTTCTTGTCAGGTTCCTAAGCAGAATTGAACTAGATATGGCCGTGTGTAGGAAGCACAGTTCTTTTGTTCTGAGCAAGCTCACTGTTCGGACCCCATAGGAAACACAGTAGAGTAGAAGAGTGCTCTTTTCTCAAAAGCAGAGTGTGTTTCTTGTAAGGCGAGCTAGCGTTTGTTTCCCGGTCCTAAATGGAGTTGAATCACATGCAGTTTCTTATCCTACGAGCAAGAGTTTTGTTCTGGTAAGAAGAGTCACTATTGCGCTCCCATTGTCATACACAGGGCAAATAGCACCGGTGTCGGTTCCTAGCATGTACAGTGCATTGGACTGAAGAGGATCTACTGTTCTTGTCAGTTTCCTAAGCAGAATTGATCTAGACATGGCCGTGTGTGTAGGAAGCACAGTTCTTTTGTTCTGAGCAAGCTAACTGTTCTGGCCTTATAGGAAACACAGTAGAGTAGAAGAGTGTTCTTTTCTCAAAAGCAGAGTCTGTTTCTTGTAAGGCGAGCTAGCGTTTATTTCCCAGTTCTAAATGGAGTTGAATCACATGCAGTTTTCGGTCCTACGAGCAAGAGTTGTTTTCTGGTAAGGAAAGTCACTATTGAGTTCCCATTACCATACACAGTGCAAATAGCACTCGCGTCTGTTCCCAGCAAGTACAGTGTATTGGACTGAAGAGAAGCTACTGTTCTTGTCAGTTTCCTAAGCAGAGTTGAATTAGATATGGCCCGTGTGTGTAGGAAGCACAGTTCTTTTGTTCTGAGCAAGCTCTCTGTTCGGACACCATAGGGAACACAGTAGAGTAGAAGAGTGCTCTTTTCCCTAAAGAAGAGTGTGTTTCTTGAAAAAAGAGCTAGTGTTTGTTTCCCAGTCAGAAATGGAGTTGAATCCCATGCAGTTTCTGGTCCTATGAGCAAGAGTTGTTTTCTGGTAAGAAGAGTCACTATTGGGCTCCCATTGTCATGCACAGGGCAAATAGCACACGCGTCTGATTCCAGCAAGTACAGTGTATTGGACTGAAGAGGAGCTACAGTTCTTGTCAGTTTCCTAAGCAGATTGAACTAGATATGGCCCGTGTGTAGGAAGCACAGTTCTTTTGTTCTGAGCAAGCTCACTGTTCGGACCCCTTAGGAAAAAAGTAGAGTAGAAGAGTGCTCTTTTCTCAAAAGCAGAGTGTGTTTCTTGTAAGGCGAGCTAGGGATTGTTTCCCAGTCCTAAGTGGTGTTGAATCACTTGCAGATCTGTTCCTACGAGCAAGAGTTGTTTTCTGGTAAGAAGAGTCACTATTGCGCTCCCATTGTCATGCACAGGGCAAATAGCACTGGCGACAGTTCCCAGCATGTAAAGTGTATTGGACTGAAGAGAATCTACTGTTCTTGTCAGGTTCCTAAGCAGAATTGAACTAGATATGGCCGTGTGTGTACGAAGCACAGTTCTTTTGTTCTGAGCAAGCTCACTGTTCGGACCCCATAGAAAACACAGTAGAGTAGAAGAGTGCTCTTTTCTCAAAAGCAGAGTGTGTTTCTTGTAAGGCGAGCTAGCGTTTGTTTCCCAGTCCTAAATGGAGTTGAATCACATGCAGTTTCTTGTGCTACGAGCAAGAGTTGTTTTCTGGTAAGAAGAGTCACTATTGCACTCCCATTGTCATACACAGGGCAAATAGCACTAGTGTCGGTTCCCAGCATGTACAGTGTATTGGACTGAAGAAGATCTACTGTTCTTGTCAGTTTACTAAGCAGAATTGATCTAGATATGGCCATGTGTGTAGGAAGCACAGTTCTTTTGTTCTGAGCAAGCTCACTGTTCTGGCCATGTTGGAAACACAGTAGAGTAGAATTGTGCTCTTTTCTCAAAAGCAGGGTCTCTTTCTTGTAACCGAGCTAGCGATTATTTCCCAGTTCTAAATGGAGTTGAATCACATGCAGTTTTCGGTCCTAAAAGCAAGAGTTGTTTTCTGGTAGGAAGAGTCACTATTGCGCTCCCATTGTCATACACAGTGCAAATAACACTCGCGTCTGTTCCCAGAAAATACAGTGTATTGGACTGAAGAGGAGCTACTGTTCTTGTCAGTTTCCTAAGCAGAATTGAACTAGATATGGCCGTATGTGTAGGAAGCACAGTTCTTTTGTTCTAAGCAAGCTCACTGTTTGACCCCATAGGAAACACAGTAGAGTAGAAGAGTGCTCTTTTCTCAAAAGCAGAGTGTGTTTCTTGAAAGCCAAGCTAGGGTTTATTTCCCAGTTCTAAATGGAGTTGAATGACATGCAGTTTTTGGTCCTACGAGTAAGAGGTGTTTTCTGGTAAGAAGAGTCACTATTGCGCTCCCATTGTCATACACAGGGCAAATAGCACTGGTGTCGGTTCCCAGCATGTACAGTGTATTGGACTGAAGAGGATCTACTGTTCTTGTCAGTTTCCTAAGCAGAATTGATCTAGATATGGCCGTGTGTGTAGGAAGCACAGTTCTTTTTTTCTGAGCAAGCTCACTGTTCTGGCCTTATAGGAAACTCAATAGAGTAGAAGTGTGATCTTTTCTCAAAAGCAGAGTCTGTTTCTTGTAAGGCGAGATAGCGTTTATTTCCCAGTTCTAAATGGAGTTGAATCACATGCAGTTTTCGGTCCTACGAGCAAGAGTTGTTTTCTGGTAAGGAAAGTCACTATTGAGTTCCCATTACTATACACAGTGCAAATAGCACTCGTGTCTGTTCCCAGCAAGTACAGTGTATTGGACTGAAGAGGAGCTACTGTTCTTGTCAGTTTCCTAAGCAGAGTTGAATTAGATATGGCCGGTGTGTGTAGGAAACACAGTTCTTTTGTTCTGAGAAGCTCTCTGTTCGGACTCCATAGGGAACACAGTAGAGTAGAAGAGTGCTCTTTTCTCAAAAGCAGAGTGTGTTTCTTGTAAAAAGAGCTAGTGTTTGTTTCCCAGTCAGAAATGGAGTTGAATCCCATGCAGTTTCTGGTCCTACGAGCAAGAGTTGTTTTCTGGTAAGAAGAGTCACTATTGCTCTCCCATTGTCATACACAGGGCAAATAGCACTCGCGTCTGTTCCCATCATGTAAAGTGTATTGGACTGAAGAGAATCTACTGTTCTTGTCAGGTTTCTAAGCAGAATTGAACTAGATATGGCCGTGTGTAGGAAGCACAGTTCTTTTGTTCTGAGCAAGCTCACTGTTCGGACCCCATAGGAAACACAGTAGAGTAGAAGAGTGCTCTTTTCTCAAAAGCAGAGTGTGTTTCTTGTAAGGCGAGCTAGCGTTTGTTTCCCAGTCCTAAATGGAGTTGAATCACATGCAGTTTCTTATCCTATGAGCAAGAGTTTTTTCTGGTAAGAAGAGTCACTATTGCGCTCCCATTGTCATACACATGGCAAAAAGCACTGGTGTCAGTTCCCAGCATGTACAGTGTATTGGACTGAAGAGGATCTACTGTTCTTGTCAGTTTCCTAAGCAGAATTGATCTAGATATGGCCGTGTGTGTAGGAAGCACAGTTCTTTTGTTCTGAGCAAGCTCACTGTTCTGGCTTATAGGAAACACAGTAGAGTAGAAGAGTGTTCTTTTCTCAAAAGCAGAGTCTGTTTCTTGTAAGGCGAGCTAGCGTTTATTTCCCAGTTCTAAATGGAGTTGAATCGCATGCAGTTTTCGGTCCTACGAGTAAGAGTTGTTTTCTGGTAAGGAAAGTCACAATTGAGTTCCCATTACCATACACAGTGCAAATAGCACTCGCGTCTGCTCCCAGCAAGTACAGTGTATTGGACTGAAGAGGAGCTACTGTTCTTGTCAGTTTCCTAAGCAGAGTTGTATTAGATATGGCCTGTGTGTGTAGGAAGCACAGTTCTTTTGTTCTGAGAAAGCTCACTGTTCAGACTCCATAGAAAACACAGTAGAGTAGAAGAGTGCTCTTTTCTCAAAAGCAGAGTGTGGTTCTTGTAAGGCGAGCTAGCGTTTGTTTCCTAGTCCTAAATGGAATTGAATCACATGCAGTTTCTTGTCCTACGAGCAAGAGTTGTTTTCTGGTAAGAACAGTCACTATTGCGCTCCCATTGTCATACACAGGTCAAATAGCACTGGTGTCGGTTCCCAGCATGTACAGTGTATTGGACTGAAGAAGATCTACTGTTCTTGTCAGTTTCCTAAGCAGAATTGAACTAGATATGGCCGTATGTGTAGGAAGCACAGTTCTTTTGTTCTGAGCTAGCTCACTTTTTGACCCCATAGGAAACACAGTAGAGTAGAAGAGTGCTCATTTCTCAAAAACAGAGTGTGTTTCTTGTAAGGCGAGCTAGCGTTTATTTCCCAGTTCTAAATGGAGTTGAATCACATGCAGTTTTTGGTCCTACGAGTAAGAGGTGTTTTCTGGTAAGAAGAGTCACTATTGCGCTCCCATTGTCAAACACAGTGCAAATAGCACTCGTGTCTGTTCCCAGCATGTAAAGTGTATTGGACTGAAGATAATCTACTGTTCTTGTCAGGTTCCTAAGCAGAATTCAACTAGATATGGCCGTGTGTAGGAAGCACAGTTCTTTTGTTCTGAGCAAGCTCACTGTTCGGACCCCATAGGAAACACAGTAGAGTAGAAGAGTGCTCTTTTCTCAAAAGCAGAGTGTGTTTCTTGTAAGGCGAGCTAGCGTTTGTTTCCCAGTCCTAAATGGAGTTGAATCACATGCAGTTTCTTATCCTACGAGCAAGAGTTTTGTTTTGGTAAGAAGAGTCACTATTGCGCTCCCATTGTCATACACAGGGCAAATAGCCCTGGTGTCGGTTCCCAGCATGTACAGTGTATTAGACTGAAGAGGATCTACTGTTCTTGTCAGTTTCCTAAGCAGAATTGATCTAGATATGGCCGTGTGTGTAGGAAGCACAGTTCTTTTTTTCTGAGCAAGCTCACTGTTCTGGCCTTATAGGAAACTCAATAGAGTAGAAGAGTGTTCTTTTCTCAAAAGCAGAGTCTGTTTCTTGTAAGGTGAGATAGCGTTTATTTCCCAGTTCTAAATGGAGTTGAATCACATGCAGTTTTCGGTCCTACGAGCAAGAGTTGTTTTCTGGTAAGGAAAGTCACTATTAAGTTCCCATTACTATACACAGTGCAAATAGCACTCGCGTCTGTTCACAGCAAGTACAGTGTATTGGACTGAAGAGGAGCTACTGTTCTTGTCAGTTTCCTAAGCAGAGTTGAATTAGATATGGCCGGTGTGTGTAGGAAACACACTTCTTTTGTTCTGAGAAGCTCTCTGTTCGGACCCCATAGGGAACACAGTAGAGTAGAAGATTGCTCTTTTCTCAAAAGCAGAGTGTGTTTCTTGTAAAAAGAGCTAGTGTTTGTTTCCCAGTCAGAAATGGAGTTGAATCCCATGCAGTTTCTGGTCCTATGAGCAAGAGTTGTTTTCTGGTAAGAAGAGTCACTATTGCGCTCCCATTGTCATACACAGGGCAAATAGCACACGCGTCTGTTTCCAGCAAGTGCAGTGTATTGGACTGAAGAGGAGCTACAGTTCTTGTCAGTTTCCTAAGCAGAATTGAACTAGATATGGTCCTTGTGTAGGAAGCACAGTTCTTTTGTTCTGAGCAAGCTCACTGTTCGGACCCCTTAGGAAACAAAGTAGAGTAGAAGAGTGCTCTTTTCTCAAAAGCAGAGTGTGTTTCTTGTAAGGCAAGCTAGCGTTTGTTTCCCAGTCCTAAATGGAGTTGAATCACATGCAGTTTCTTATCCTACGAGCAAGAGTTTTGTTTTGGTAAGAAGAGTCACTATTGCGCTCCCATTGTCATACACAGGGCAAATAGCACTGGTGTCGGTTCCCAGCATGTACAGTGTATTGGACTGAAGAGGATCTACTGTCCTTGTCAGTTTCCTAAGCAGAATTGATCTAGATATGGCCGTGTGTGTAGGAAGCACAGTTCTTTTTTTCTGAGCAAGCTCACTGTTCTGGCTTTATAGGAAACTCAATAGAGTAGAAGAGTGTTCTTTTCTCAAAAGCAGAGTCTGTTTCTTGTAAGGCGAGATAGCGTTTATTTCCCAGTTCTAAATGGAGTTGAATCACATGCAGTTTTCGGTCCTACGAGCAAGAGTTGTTTTCTGGTAAGGAAAGTCACTATTGAGTTCCCATTACTATACACAGTGCAAATAGCACTCGCGTCTGTTCCCAGCAAGTACAGTGTATTGGACTGAAGAGGAGCTACTGTTCTTGTCAGTTTCCTAAGCAGAATTGATCTAGATATGGCCGGTGTGTGTAGGAAACACAGTTCTTTTGTTCTGAGAAGCTCTCTGTTCGTACCCCATAGGGAACACAGTAGAGTAGAAGAGTGCTCTTTTCTCAAAAGCAGAGTGTGTTTCTTGTAAGGCGAGCTAGCGTTTGTTTCCCAGTCCTAAATGGAGTTGAATCCCATGCAGTTTCTTGTCCTACGAGCAAGAGTTGTTTTCTGATAAGAAGAGTCACTATTGTGCTCTCATTGTCATACACAGGTCAAATAGCACTCATGTCAGTTCCCAGCATGTACAGTGTATTGGACTGAAGAGGATTTACTGTTCTTGTCAGTTTCCTAAGCAGAATTGATCTAGATATGGCCGTGTGTTTAGGAAGCACAGTTCTTTTGTTCTGAGCAAGCTCACTGTTCTGGCCATATAGGAAACACAGTAGAGTAGAAGAGTGTTCTTTTCTGAAAAGCAGAGTCTGTTTCTTGTAAGGCGAGCTAGCGTTTATTTCCCAGTTCTAAATGGAGTTGAAAAACATGTAGATTTCGGTCCTACGAGCAAGAGTTTTTTTTCTGGTAAGGAAAGTCACTATAGAGTTCCCATTACCATACACAGTGCAAATAGCACTCGCGTCTGTTCCCAGCAAGTACAGTGTATTGGACTGAAGAGGGGCTACTGTTTTTGTCAGTTTCCTAAGTAGAGTGGAACGAGATATGGCCCGTGTGAGTAGGAAGCACAGTTCTTTTGTTCTGAACAAGCTCACTGTTCGGAAAACTTAGGAAACACAGTAGAGTAGAAGAGTGCTCTTTTCTCAAAAGCAGATTGTGTTACTTGTAAGGCGAGCTAGCATTTGTTTCCCAGTCCTAAAAAGAGTTGAGACACATGCAGTTTTTGGTCCTACGAGCAAGAGTTGTTTTCGGGTAAGGAAAGTCACTATTGCGCTCCCTTTGCCATACACAGTGCAAATAGCACTCACGTCTGTTCCCAGCAAAGTACAGTGTATTGGACTGAAGAGGAGCTACTGTTCTTGTCAGTTTCCTAAGCTGAGTTGAAGTAGATATGGCCTGTGTACGTAGGAAGCACAGTTCTTTTGTTGTGAGCAAGCTCACTGTTCGGACCCCATAGAAAAGAGTGTAGAGTAGAAGAGTGCTCTTTTCTCAAAAGCAGAGTGTGTTTCTTGTAAGGCGAGCTAGTGTTTGTTTCCCAGTCCTAAATGGAGTTGAATCACATGCATTTCTGGTCCTACGAGCAAGAGTTGTTTACTGGTAAGGAATCACTATTGCGCTCCCATTGCCATACACAGTGCAAATAGCACTCGTGTCTGTTCCCAGCAAGAACAGTGTATTGGACTGAAGAGGAGCTACTGTTCTTGTCAATTTCGTAAGCAGAGTTGAACTAGATAAGTCCAGTGTGTGTAGGAAGCACAGTTCTTTTGTTCTGAGCAAGCTCACTGTTTGGACCCCATAGGAAAAACAGTAGAGTAGAAGAGTGCTCTTTTCTCAAAAGCAGAGTGTGTTTTTTGTAAGGCAAGCTAGCGTTTGTTTCCCAGTCCTAAATGGTGTTGAATCACATGCAGTTTCTGTTCCTACGAGCAAGAGTTGTTTTCTGGTAAGGAAAGTCACTATTGCGCTCCCTTTGTCATACACAGTGCAAATAGCAATCGCGTCTTTTCCCAAAAAGTACAGTGTATCGGACTGAAAAGGAGCTACTGTTCTTGTCAGTTTCCTAAGCAGAGTTGAACTAGATATGGCCCGTGTGTTTAGGAAGCACAGTTATTATGTTCTGAGCAAGCTCACT
The DNA here is from genome assembly GCF_949786415.1 of Peromyscus eremicus. Classification (NCBI taxonomy): domain Eukaryota; kingdom Metazoa; phylum Chordata; class Mammalia; order Rodentia; family Cricetidae; genus Peromyscus; species Peromyscus eremicus. The sequence goes on along the minus strand of NW_026735624.1, from coordinate 35,258 downwards.
GTTGTGGCCCTATAGGAAACACAGTAGAGTAGAAGAGTGCTCTTTTCTCTAAAGCAGAGTGTGTTTCTTGTAAGGCGAGCTCGCGTTTGTTTCACAGTCTTAAATGGAGTTGAGTCACATGCAGTTTTTGGTCCTACGAGCAAGAGTTGTTTTCTGGTAAGAAGAGTCACTATTGTGCTCCAAATGCCATACACAGTGCAAATAGCACTCCCGTCTGTTCCCAGCAAGTACAGTGTATTGGACTGAATAGGAGCTACTGTTCTTGGCAGTTTCCTAAGCAGAGTTGAACTAGATATGGTCCATGTGTGTAGGAAGCACATTTCTTTTCTTCTGAGCAAGCTCACTGTTTCGACACCATAGGAAACACAGTAGAGTAGAAGAGTGCTCTTTTCTCAAAAGCAGAGTGTGTTTCTTGTAAGGCGAGCTAGCATTTGTTTCCCAGTCCGAAATGGTGTGGAATCACATGCAGTTTCTGGTCCTACGAGCAAGAGTTGTTTTCTGGTAAGGAAAGTTGTTGCTGGAGAATTTCTCTCCAGCTCCCGCCACCAAGTCCCGCCAGTCCCAGAGCCCACTTATAAAATAAACACACAGACCCTTACATTATTTAAACTGCTTGGCCATTAGCTCAGGCCTGTTATTGTCTAGCTCTTACTCTTATATTTAGCCCATTTCTATTAATCTTTACTTTGCCACATGGCTCGTGGGTCACCGGGACCTTCCCACGCGGCTTGTAATGGTGGCGGCTGGCAGTGTCTCTCTGACTCAGCCTTCCACTTCCCAGAATTCTTCTCCTTGTCCCGCCTATACTTTCTGCCTAGCCAATGGCCAATCAGTGATTTATTTACTGACCAATCAACAACACACTTGACATACAGACCATCCAAGAGCAGAAAGTCACTATTGCGCTCCCATTGACATACACAGTGCAAATAGCACATGCGTCTGTTCCCAGCAAGTACAGTGTATTGGACTGAAGAGGAGCTACAGTTATTGTCAGTTTCCTAAGCAGAGTTGAACTAGATATGGCCGTGTGTGTAGGAAGCACAGTTCTTTTGTTCTGAGCAAGCTCACTGTTTGGACCCCATAGGAAACACAGTAGAGTAGAAGAGTGCTCTTTTCTCTAAAGCAGAGTGTGTTTCTTGTAAGGCGAGCTAGCGTTTGTTTCCCAGTCCTAAATGGAGTGGAATCACATGCAGTTTCTGGTCCTACGAGCAACAGTTGTTTTATGGTAAGAATAGTCACTATTGCACTGCCATTGCCATACACAGGACAAATAGCACTCGCGTCTTTTCACAGCAAGTAGTGTATTGGACTGAATAGGAGCTACTGTTCTTTTCAGTTTCCTAAGCAGAGTTGAACGAGATATGGCCCGTGTGTGTAGGAAGCACAGTTCTTTTGTTCTGAGCAAATTCATTGTTTGGATCCCATAGGAAACACAGTAGAGTGGAAGAGTGCTCTTTTCCCTAAAGAAGAGTGTGTTTCTTGTAAGGCGAGCTAGCGTTTGTTTCCCAGTCCTAAATGGTGTGGAATCACATGCAGTTTCTGGTCCTACGAGAAAGAGTTGTATTCTGGTAAGGAAAGTCACTATTGTGCTCCCATTGACATACACAGTGCAAATAGCACATGCGTCTGTTCCCAGCAAGTACAGTGTATTGGACAGAAGAGGAGCTACTGTTCTTGTCAGTTTCCTAAGCAGAGTTGAACTAGATATGGCCCGTGTGTGTAGGAAGCACAGTTCATTTGTTCTGAGCAAGCTCACTGTTCTGGCCCTATAGGAAACACAGTAGAGTAGAAGAGTGTTCTTTTCTCAAAAGCAGAGTGTGTTTCTTGTAAAGCGAGCTAGAGTTTGTTTTTCAGTCCTAAATGGAGTTGAGTCACATGCAGTTTTTTGTCCTACGAGCAAGAGTTGTTTTCTGGTAAGACGACTCACTATTGTGCTCCAATTGCCATACACAGTGCAAATAGCACTGGTGTCTGTTCCTAGCACGTACAGTGTATTGGACTGAAGAGGATCTACTGTTCTTGTCAGGTTCCTAAGCAGAATTGAACTAGATATGGCCCTGTGTGTAGGAAGCACAGTTCTTTTGTTCTGAGCAAGCTCACATTTCGAGCACATAGGAAACACAGTAGAGTAGAAGAGTGCTCTTTTCTCAAAAGCGGAGTGTGTGTTTTTTGTAAGGCAAGCTAGCGTTTGTTTCCCAGTCCTAAATGGAGTTGAATCACATGCAGTTTCTGTTCCTACGAGCAAGAGTTGTTTTCTGGTAAGGAAAGTCACTATTGCGTTCCCTTTGTCATACACAGTGCAAATAGCAATCGCGTCTTTTCCCAAAAAGTACAGTGTATCGGACTGAAAAGGAGCTACTGTTCTTGTCAGTTTCCTAAGCAGAGTTGAACTAGATATGGCCCGTGTGTTTAGGAAGCACAGTTATTATGTTCTGAGCAAGCTCACTGTTGTGGCCCTATAGGAAACACAGTAGAGTAGAAGAGTGCTCTTTTCTCTAAAGCAGAGTGTGTTTCTTGTAAGGCGAGCTCACGTTTGTTTCACAGTCTTAAATGGAGTTGAGTCACATGCAGTTTTTGATCCTACGAGCAAGAGTTGTTTTCTGGTAAGAAGAGTCACTATTGTGCTCCAAATGCCATACACAGTGCAAATAGCACTCCCGTCTGTTCCCAGCAAGTACAGTGTATTGGACTGAATAGGAGCTACTGTTCTTGGCAGTTTCCTAAGCAGAGTTGAACTAGATATGGTCCATGTGTGTAGGAAGCACATTTCTTTTCTTCTGAGCAAGCTCACTGTTTGGACACCATAGGAAACACAGTAGAGTAGAAGAGTGCTCTTTTCTCAAAAGCAGAGTGTGTTTCTTGTAAGGCGAGCTAGCATTTGTTTCCCAGTCCGAAATGGTGTGGAATCACATGCAGTTTCTGGTCCTACGAGCAAGAGTTGTTTTCTGGTAAGGAAAGTTGTTGCTGGAGAATTTCTCTCCAGCTCCCGCCCCAAGTCCCGCCAGTCCCAGAGCCCACTTATAAAATAAACACACAGACCCTTACATTATTTAAACTGCTTGGCCATTAGCTCAGGCCTGTTATTGTCTAGCTCTTACTCTTATATTTAGCCCATTTCTATTAATCTTTACTTTGCCACATGGCTCGTGGCTCACCGGGACCTTCCCACGCGGCTTGTAATGGTGGCGGCTGGCAGTGTCTCTCTGACTCAGCCTTCCACTTCCCAGAATTCTTCTCCTTGTCCCGCCTATACTTTCTGCCTAGCCAATGGCCAATCAGTGATTTATTTACTGACCAATCAACAACACACTTGACATACAGACCATCCAAGAGCAGAAAGTCACTATTGCGCTCCCATTGACATACACAGTGCAAATAGCACATGCGTCTGTTCCCAGCAAGTACAGTGTATTGGACTGAAGAGGAGCTACAATTATTGTCAGTTTCCTAAGCAGAGTTGAACTAGATATGGCCGTGTGTGTAGGAAGCACAGTTCTTTTGTTCTGAGCAAGCTCACTGTTTGGACCCCAAGGGAAAAACAGTAGAGTAGAAGAGTGCTCTTTTCTCTAAAGCAGAGTGTGTTTCTTGTAAGGCGAGCTAGCGTTTGTTTCCCAGTCCTAAATGGAGTGGAATCACATGCAGTTTCTGGTCCTACGAGCAACAGTTGTTTTATGGTAAGAATAGTCACTATTGCACTGCCATTGCCATACACAGGACAAATAGCACTCGCGTCTGTTCACAGCAAGTAGTGTATTGGACTGAATAGGAGCTACTGTTCTTTTCAGTTTCCTAAGCAGAGTTGAACTAGATATGGCCCGTGTGTGTAGGAAGCACAGTTCTTTTGTTCTGAGCAAGTTCATTGTTTGGATCCCATAGGAAACACAGTAGAGTAGAAGAGTGCTCTTTTCCCTAAAGAAGAGTGTGTTTCTTGTAAGGCGAGCTAGCGTTTGTTTCCCAGTCCTAAATGGTGTGGAATCACATGCAGTTTCTGGTCCTACGAGCAAGAGTTGTATTCTGGTAAGGAAAGTCACTATTGTGCTCCCATTGACATACACAGTGCAAATAGCACATGGGTCTGTTCCCAGCAAGTACAGTGTATTGGACTGAAGAGGAGCTACTGTTCTTGTCAGTTTCCTAAGCAGAGTTGAACTAGATATGGCCCGTTTGTGTAGGAAGCACAGTTCTTATGTTCTGAGCAAGCTCACTGTTCTGGCCCTATAGGAAACACAGTAGAGTAGGAGAGTGCTCTTGTCTCTAAAGCAGAGTGTGTTTCTTGTAAGGCGAGCTAGCATTTGTTTCCTAGTTCTAAATGGAGTGAATCACATGCAGTTTTTGGTCCTACGAGCAAGAGTTGTTTTCTGGTAAGGAAAGTCACTATTGTGCTCCCATTGCCATACACAGTGCAAATAGCACTCACGTCTGTTCCCAGGAAGTAAAGTGTATTGGACTGAATAGGTGCTACTGTTCTTGTCAGTTTCCTAAGCAGAGTTGAACTAGATATGGTCCGTGTGTGTAGGAAGAACAGTTCTTTTGTTCTGAGCAAGCTCACTGTTTGGACCCCATAGGAAACACAGTAGAGTAGAAGAGTGCTCTTTTCTCAAAAGCAGAGTGTATTTCTTGTAAGGAGAGCTAGCGTTTGTTTCCCAGTCCTAAATGGAGTTGAATCCCATGCAGTTTCTGGTACTACGAGCAAGAGTTGTTTTCTGGTAAGAAGAGTCACTATTGTGCTGCCATTGCCATACACAGGGCAAATAGCACTGGCGTCTGTTCCCAGCAAGTGCAGTGTTTTGGACTGAAGAGGATATACTGTTCTTGTCAGGTTCCTAAGCAGACTTGAACTAGATATGGCCCGTGTGTGTAGGAAGCACAGTTCTTAAGTTCTGAGCAAGCTCACTGTTCTTGCCCTATAGGAAACACAGTAGAGTAGAAGAGTGCTCTTTTCTCAAAAGCAGAGTGTGTTTCTTGTAAAGTGAGCTAGCGTTTGTTTCCTAGTCCTAAATGGAGTTGAATCACATGCAGTTTCTGATCCTACGAGCAAGAGTTGTTTTCTGGTAAGGAAAGTCACTATTGCGCTCCCATTGCCATACACAGGGCAAATAGCACTCGCGTCTTTTCCCAGCAAGTACAGTGTATTGAACTGAATAAGAGCTACTGTTCTTGTCAGTTTCCTAAGCAGAGTTGAACTACATATGGTCCGTGTGAGTAGGAAGCACAGTTCTTTTGTTCTGAGCAAGCTCACTGTTTGGACCCCATAGGAAACACAGTAGAGTAGAAGAGTGCTCTTTTCTCTAAAGCAGAGTGTGTTTCTTGTAAGGCGAGCTAGCGTTTGTTTCCCAGTCCTAAATGGAGTTGAGTCACATGCAGTTTTTTGTCCTCCGAGAAAGAGTTGTTTTCTGGTAAGACGACTCACTATTGTGCTCCAATTGCCATACACAGTGCAAATAGCACTGGCGTCTGTTCCCAGCACATACAGTGTATTGGACTGAAGAGGATCTACTTTTCTTGTCATGTTCCTAAGCAGAATTGAACTAGATATGGCCGTGTGTGTAGGAAGCACAGTTCTTTTCTTCTGAACAAGCTCACTGTTCGAGCCCTTAGGAAACACAGAAGAGTAGAAGAGTGCTCTTTTCTCAAAAGCAGAGGGTGTTTTTTGTAAGGCAAGCTAGCGTTTGTTTCCCAGTCCTAAATGGAGTTGAATCACATGCAGTTTCTGGTCCTATGAGCAAGAGTTGTTTTCTGGTAAGGAAAGTCACTATTGCGCTCCCTTTGTCATACACAGTGCAAATAGCAATCGCGTCTTTTCCCAACAAGTACAGTGTATCGGACTGAAGAGGATCTACTGTTCTTGTCAGGTTCCTAAGCAGACTTGAACTAGATATGGCCCGTGTGTTTAGGAAGCACAGTTATTATGTTCTGAACAAGCTCACTGTTCTGGTCCTATAGGAAACACAGTGGAGTAGAAGAGTGCTCTTTTCTCTAAAGCAGAGTGTGTTTCTTGTAAGGCGAGCTCGCCTTTGTTTCCCAGTCTTAAATGGAGTTGAGTCACATGCAGTTTTTATTCCTACGAGCAAGAGTTGTTTTCTGGTAAGAAGAGTCACCATTGTGCTCCAAATACCATACACAGTGCAAATAGCACTCCCGTTTGTTCCCAGCAAGTACAGTGTATTGGACTGAATAGGAGCTACTGTTCTTGTCAGTTTCCTAAGCAGAGTTGAACTAGATATGGTCCGTGTGTTTAGGAAGCACAGTTCTTTTGTTCTGAGCAAGCTCACTGTTTGGACCCCATAGGAAACATAGTAGAGTAGAAGAGTGCTCTTTTCTCAAAAGCAGAGTGTGTTTCTTGTAAGGCAAGCTAGCGTTTGTTTCCCAGTCCTAAATGGAGTTGAATCACACGCAGTTTCTGGTCCTATGAGCAAGAGTTGTTTTCTGGTAAGAAGAGTCACTATTTCGCTCCCATTGCCATACACAGTGCAAATAGCACTGGCGTCTTTTCACCGCAAGTACAGTGTATTGGACTGAAGAGGATCTACTGTTCTTGTAAGGTCCCTAAGCAGACTAGAACTGGATATGGCCGTGTGTGTAGGAAGCACAGTTTTTTTGTTCTGAGCAAGCTCACTGTTCGCACCCCATAGGAAACACAGTAGAGTAGAAGAGTGCTCTTTTCTCAAAAGCAGAGTGTGTTTCTTGTAAGGCGAGCAAGCATTTGTTTCCCAGTCCTAAATGGAGTTGAATCACTTGCAGTTTCAGGTCCTACGAGCAAGAGTTGTTTTCTGGTAAGGAAAGTCACTATTGCGCTCCCATTGCCATACACAGTGCAAATAGCCCTCCCGTCTGTTCCCAGCAATTACAGTGTATTGGACTGAAGAGGAGCTACTGTTCTTCTCAGTTTCCTAAGCAGACTTGAACTAGTTATGGTCCGTGTGTGTAGGAAGCACAGTTCTTTTGTTCTGAGCAAGCTCACTGTTCTGGCCCTATAGGAAACACAGTAGAGTAGAAGAGTGCTCTTTTCTCAAAAGCAGAGTGTGTTTCTTGTAAAGCGAGCTAGAGTTTGTTTCTCAGTCCTAAAAGGAGTTGAATCACATGCAGTTTCTGTTCCTACGAGCAAGAGTTGTTTTCTGGTAAGAAGAGTCACTATTGTGCTGCCATTGCCATACACAGGAAATAGCACTGGCGTGTTTTCCCAGCAAGTACAGTGTATTGGACTGAATAGGATCTACTGTTCTTGTCAGCTTCCTAAGCAGAATTGAACTAGATATAGCCGTGTGTGTAGGAAGCACAGTTTTTTTTTTCTGAGCAACTCACTGTTCGGAACACATAGGAAACACAGTAGAGTAGAAGAGTGCTTTTTTCTCAAAAGCAGAGTGTGGTTCTTGGAAGGCAAGCTAGCATTTGTTTCCCAGTCCTAAATGGAGTAGTTGAGTCACATGCAGTTTTTTGTACTACGAGCAAGAGTTGTTTTTTGGTAAGAAAGGTCACTATTGCGCTGCCATTGCCATTCACAGGACAAATAGCACTGGCGTATTTTCCTCGCAAGTACAGTGTATTGTACTGAAGAGGAGCTACTGTTCTTGTCAGTTTCCTAAGCAGAGTTGAACTAGATATGGCCCGTGTGTATAGGAAGCACAGTTCTTTTGTTCTGAGCAAGCTCACTGTTTGGATCCCATAGGAAACACAGTAGAGTAGAAGAGTGCTCTTTTCTCAAAAGCAGAGTGTGTTTCATGTAAGGCGAGCTAGCATTTGTTTCCCTGTCCTAAATGGAGTCCAATCACATGCAGTTTCTGGTCCTACGAGCAAGAGTTGTTTTCTGGTAAGGAAAGTCACTATTGCGCTCCCATTGCCATACACAGTGCAAATAGCACTCGCATCTGTTCCCAGCAAGTACAGTGTATTGGACTGAAGAAGAGCTACTGTTCTTGTCAGTTTGCTAAGAAGAGTTGACCTAGATATGGGCCGTGTGTGTAGGAAGCACAGTTCTTATGTTCTGAGCAAGCTCACTGTTCTGGCCCTATAGGAAACACAGTAGAGTAGAAGAGTGCTATTTTCCCAAAAGCAGAGTGTGTTTTTGTAAGGTGAGCTAGCGTTTGTTTCCTAGTCCTAAATGGAGTTGAATCACATGCAGTTTCTGTTCCTACGAACAAGAGTTGTTTTCTGGTAAGGAAAGTCACTATTGTGCTCCCATTGCCCTACACAAGGCAAATATCCCTCACATCTTTTCCCAGCAAGTACAGTGTATTGGACTGAAGAGGAGCTACTGTTCTTGTCAGTTTCCTAAGCAGAGTTGAACTAGATATGGTCCGTGTGTGTAGGAAGCACAGTTCTTTTGTTCTGAGCAAGCTCACTGTTTGGACCCCATAGGAAAAACAGTAGAGTAGAAGAGTGCTCTTTTCCCTAAAGCAGAGTGTGTTTCTTGTAAGGCGAGCTAGCGTTTGTTTCCCAGTCCTAAACGGAGTGGAATCACATGCAGTTTCAGGTCCTACAAGCAAGAGTTTTTTTCTGGTAAGAAAGTCACTATTGCGCTTTCATTGCCATACACAGTGCAAATAGCACATACGTCTGTTCCCAGCAAGTACAGTGTATCGGACTGAAGAGGAGCTACTGTTCTTGTCAGTTTCTTAAGCAGAGTTGAACTAGATATGGCCCGTGTGTGTAGGAAGCACAGTTCTTATGTTCTGAACATGCTCACTGTTCTGGCCCTACAAGAAACACAGTAGAGTAGAAGAGTGCTCTTTTCTTAAAAGCAGAGTGTGTTTCTTGTAAGGCGAGCTAGCGTTTGTTTCCTAGTCCTAAATGGAGTTGAATCACATGCAGTTTCTGGTCCTACGAGCAAGAGTTGTTTTCTGGTAAGGAAAGTCACTATTGCGCTCCCATTGCCATACACAGGGCAAATAGCACTCGCGTCTTTTCCCAGCAAGTACAGTGTATTGAACTGAATAAGAGCTACTGTTCTTGTCAGTTTCCTAAGCAGAGTTGAACTACATATGGTCCGTGTGTGTAGGAAGCACAGTTCTTTTGTTCTCAGCAAGCTCACTGTTTGGACCCCATAGGAAACACAGTAGAGTAGAAGAGTGCTCTTTTCTCTAAAGCAGAGTGTGTTTCTTGTAAGGCGAGCTAGCGTTTGTTTCCCAGTCCTAAATGGAGTTGAGTCACATGCAGTTTTTTGTCCTCCTAGAAAGAGTTGTTTTCTGGTAAGACGAGTCACTATTGTGCTCCAATTGCCATACACAGTGCAAATAGCACTCCTGTCTGTTCCCAGCAAGTACAGTGTATTGGACTGAATAGGAGCTACTCTTCTTGTCAGTTTCCTAAGCAGAGTTGAACTAGATATGGTCCATGTTTGTAGGAAGCACAGTTCTTTTGTTCTGAGCAAGCTTACTGTTTGGACCCCATAGGAAACACCATAGAGTAGAAGAATGCTCTTTTCTCAAAAGCAGAGTGTGTTTCTTGTAAGGCGAGCTAGCATTTGTTTCCCAGTTCTAAATGGCGTTGAATCACATGCAGTTGGTGGTCCTACGAGCAAGAGTTGTTTTCTGGTAAGGAAAGTCACTATTGTGCTCCCATTGCCATACACAGTGCAAATAGCACATGCGTCTGTTCCCAGCAAGTACAGTGTATTGGACAGAAGAGGAGCTACTGTTCTTGTCAGTTTCCTAAGCAGAGTTGAACTAGATATGGCCCGTGTGTGTAGGAAGCACAGTTCTTTTGTTCTGAGCAAGCTCACTGTTTGGACCCCATAGGAAAAACAGTAGAGTAGAAGAGTGCTCTTTTCCCTAAAGCAGAGTGTGTTTCTTGTAAGGCGAGCTAGCGTTTGTTTCCCAGTCCTAAACGGAGTGGAATCACATGCAGTTTCAGGTCCTACAAGCAAGAGTTTTTTTCTGGTAAGAAAGTCACTATTGCGCTTTCATTGCCATACACAGTGCAAATAGCACATACGTCTGTTCCCAGCAAGTACAGTGTATTGGACTGAATAGGAGCTACTGTTCTTGGCAGTTTCCTAAGCAGAGTTGAACTAGATATGGTCCATGTGTGTAGGAAGCACATTTCTTTTGTTCTGAGCAAGCTCACTGTTTGGACACCATAGGAAACACCGTAGAGTAGAACAGTGCACTTTTCTCAAAAGCAGAGTGTGTTTCTTGTAAGGCGAGCTAGCATTTGTTTCCAGTTCTAAATGGCGTTGAATCACATGCAGTTTCAGGTCCTACGAACAAGAGTTGTTTTCTGGTAAGGAAAGTGACTATTGCGCTCCCATTGCCATACACAGGGCAAATAGCACTCGCGTCTTTTCACAGCAAGTACAGTGTATTGGACTGAATAGGAGATACTCTTCTTGTCAGTTTCCTAAGCAGAGTTGAACTAGATATGGCCAGTGTGTGTAGTAAGCACAGTTCTTTTGTTCTGAGCAAGTTCACTGTTTGGATCCCATAGGAAACACAGTAGAGTAGAAGAGTGCTCTTTTCCCTAAAGAAGAGTGTGGTTCTTGTAAGGCGAGCTAGCGTTTGTTTCCCAGTCCTAAATGGTGTGGAATCACATGCAGTTTCTGGTCCTACGAGCAAGAGTTGTATTCTGGTAAGGAAAGTCACTATTGTGCTCCCATTGACATACACAGTGCAAATAGCACATGCGTCTGTTCCCAGCAAGTACAGTGTATTGGACTGAAGAATAGCTACTGTTCTTGTCAGTTTCCTAAGCAGAGTTGAACTAGATATGGCCCGTTTGTGTAGGAAGCACAGTTCTTATGTTCTTTGCAAGCTCACTGTTCTGGCCCTATTGGAAACACAGTAGAGTAGGAGAGTGCTCTTTTCTCTAAAGCAGAGTGTGTTTCTTGTAAGGCGAGCTAGCGTTTGTTTCCTAGTTCTAAATGGAGTGAATCACATGCAGTTTTTGGTACTACGAGCAAGAGTTGTTTTCTGGTAAGGAAAGTCACTATTGTGCTCCCATTGCCATACACAGTGCAAATAGCACTCATGTCTGTTCCCAGCAAGTAAAGTGTATTGGACTGAATAGGTGCTACTGTTCTTGTCAGTTTCCTGAGCAGAGTTGAACTAGATATGGTCCGTGTGTGTAGGAAGCACAGTTCTTTTGTTCTGAGCAAGCTCACTGTTGGACCCCATAGGAAACACAGTAGAGTAGAAGAGTGCTCTTTTCTCAAAAGCAGAGTGTATTTCTTGTAAGGAGAGCAAGCATTTGTTTCCCAGTCCTACATGGATTTGAATCACTTGCAGTTTCAGGTCCTACGAGCAAGAGTTGTTTTCTGGTAAGGAAAGTCACTATTGCGCTCCCATTGCCATACACAGGGCAAATAGCACTCGCGTCTTTTCCCAGCAAGTACAGTGTATTGGACTGAAGAGGAGCTACTGTTCTTGTCAGTTTGCTAAGCAGAGTTGACCTAGATATGGGCCATGTGTGTAGGAAGCACAGTTCTTATGTTCTGAGCAAGCTCACTGTTCTGGCCCTATAGGAAACACAGTAGAGTAGAAGAGTGCTATTTTCCCAAAAGCAGAGTGTGTTTTTGTAAGGCGAGCTAGCGTTTGTTTCCTAGTCCTAAATGGAGTTGAATCACATGCAGTTTCTGTTCCTACGAACAAGAGTTGTTTTCTGGTAAGGAAAGTCACTATTGTGCTCCCATTGCCCTACACAAGGCAAATAGCCCTCACGTCTTTTCCCAGCAAGTACAGTGTATTGGACTGAAGAGGAGCTACTGTTCTTGTCAGTTTCCTAAGCAGAGTTGAACTAGATATGGTCCGTGTGTGTAGGAAGCACAGTTCTTTTGTTCTGAGCAAGCTCACTGTTTGGACCCCATAGGAAAAACAGTAGAGTAGAAGAGTGCTCTTTTCCCTAAATCAGAGTGTGTTTCTTGTAAGGTGAGCTAGCGTTTGTTTCCCAGTCCTAAACGGAGTGGAATCACATGCAGTTTCAGGTCCTACAAGCAAGAGTTTTTTTCTGGTAAGAAAGTAACTATTGCGCTTTCATTGCCATACACAGTGCAAATAGCACATACGTCTGTTCCCAGCAAGTACAGTGTATCGGACTGAAGAGGAGCTACTGTTCTTGTCAGTTTCTTAAGCAGAGTTGAACTAGATATGGCCCGTGTGTGTAGGAAGCACAGTTCTTATGTTCTGAACACGCTCACTGTTCTGGCCCTACAGGAAACACAGTAGAGTAGAAGAGTGCTCTTTTCTCAAAAGCAGAGTGTGTTTCTTGTAAGGCGAGCTAGCGTTTGTTTCCTAGTCCTAAATGGAGTTGAATCACATGCAGTTTCTGGTCCTACGAGCAAGAGTTGTTTTCTGGTAAGGAAAGTCACTATTGCGCTCCCATTTCCTTACACAGGGCAAATAGCACTCGCGTCTTTTCCCAGCAAGTACAGTGTATTGAACTGAATAAGAGCTACTGTTCTTGTCAGTTTCCTAAGCAGAGTTGAACTACATATGGTCCGTGTGTGTAGGAAGCACAGTTCTTTTGTTCTGAGCAAGCTCACTGTTCGAGCCCATAGGAAACACAGAAGAGTAGAAGAGTGCTCTTTTCTCAAAAGCAGAGTGTGTTTTTTGTAAGGCAAGCTAGCGTTTGTTTCCCAGTCCTAAATGGAGTTGAATCACATGCAGTTTCTGGTCCTATGAGCAAGAGTTGTTTTCTGGTAAGGAAAGTCACTATTGCGCTCCCTTTGTCATACACAGTGCAAATAGCAATCGCGTCTTTTCCCAACAAGTACAGTGTATCGGACTGAAGAGGATCTACTGTTCTTGTCAGGTTCCTAAGCAGACTTGAACTAGATATGGCCCGTGTGTTTAGGAAGCACAGTTATTATGTTCTGAGCAAGCTCACTGTTCTGGTCCTATAGGAAACACAGTAGAGTAGAAGAGTGCTCTTTTCTCTAAAGCAGAGTGTGTTTCTTGTAAGGCGAGCTCGCCTTTGTTTCCCAGTCTTAAATGGAGTTGAGTCACATGCAGTTTTTATTCCTACGAGCAAGAGTTGTTTTCTGGTAAGAAGAGTCACTATTGTGCTCCAAATGCCATACACAGTGCAAATAGCACTCCAGTCTGTTCCCAGCAAGTTCAGTGTATTGGACTGAATAGGAGCTACTGTTCTTGTCAGTTTCCTAAGCAGAGTTGAACTAGATATGGTCCATGTGTGTAGGAAGCACAGTTCTTTTGTTCTGAGCAAGCTTACTGTTTGGACCCCATAGGAAACACCGTAGAGTAGAAGAATGCTCTTTTCTCAAAAGCAGAGTGTGTTTCTTGTAAGGCGAGCTAGCATTTGTTTCCCAGTTCTAAATGGCGTTGAATCACATGCAGTTTGTGGTCCTACGAGCAAGAGTTGTTTTCTGGTAAGGAAAGTCACTATTGTGCTCTCATTGCCATACACAGTGCAAATAGCACATGCGTCTGTTCCCAGCAAGTACAGTGTATTGGACAGAAGAGGAGCTACTGTTCCTGTCAGTTTCCTAAGCAGAGTTGAACTAGATATGGCCCGTGTGTGTAGGAAGCACAGTTCATTTGTTCTGAGCAAGCTCACTGTTCTGGCCTTTTAGGAAACACAGTAGAGTAGAAGAGTGCTCTTTTCTCAAAAGCAGAGTGTGTTTCTTGTAAAGCGAGCTAGAGTTTGTTTTTCAGTCCTAAATGGAGTTGAGTCTCATGAGTTTTTTGTCCTACGAGCAAGAGTTGTTTTCAGGTAAGACGACTCACTATTGTGCTCCAATTGCCATACACAGTGCAAATAGCACTGGCGTCTGTTCCTAGCACGTACAGTGTATTGGACTGAAGAGGATCTACTGTTCTTGTCAGGTTCCTAAGCAGAATTGAACTAGATATGGCCGTGTGTGTAGGAAGCACAGTTCTTTTGTTCTGAGCAAGCTCACATTTCGAGCACATAGGGAACACAGTAGAGTAGAAGAGTGCTCTTTTCTCAAAAGCAGAGTGTGTTTTTTGTAAGACAAGCTAGCGTTTGTTTCCCAGTCCTAAATGGAGTTGAATCACATGCAGTTTCTGTTCCTACTAGCAAGAGTTGTTTTCTGGTAAGGAAAGTCACAATTGCGCTCCCTTTGTCATACACAGTGCAAATAGCAATCGCGTCTTTTCCCAACAAGTACAGTGTATCAGACTGAAGAGGAGCTACTGTTCTTGTCAGTTTCCTAAGCAGAGTTGAACTAGATATGGCCCGTGTGTTTAGGAAGCACAGTTATTATGTTCTGAGCAAGCTCACTGTTCTGGCCCTATAGGAAACACAGTAGAGTAGAAGAGTGCTCTTTTCTCTAAAGCAGAGTGTGTTTCTTGTAAGGCGAGCTCGCGTTTGTTTCCCAGTCTTAAATGGAGTTGAGTCACATGCAGTTTTTGGTCCTACGAGCAAGAGTTGTTTTCTGGTAAGAAGAGTCACTATTGTGCTCCAAATGCCATACACAGTGCAAATAGCACTCCCGTCTGTTCCCAGCAAGTACAGTGTATTGGACTGAATAGGAGCTACTGTTCTTGGCAGTTTCCTAAGCAGAGTTGAACTAGATATGGTCCATGTGTGTAGGAAGCACATTTCTTTTGTTCTGAGCAAGCTCACTGTTTGGACACCATAGGAAACAACGTAGAGTAGAAGAGTGCTCTTTTCTCAAAAGCAGAGTGTGTTTCTTGTAAGGCGAGCTAGCATTTGTTTCCCAGTTCTAAATGGCGTTGAATCACATGCAGTTTGTGGTCCTACGAGCAAGAGTTGTTTTCTGGTAAGGAAAGTCACTATTGCGCTCCCATTGCCATACACAGGGCAAATAGCACTCGCGTCTTTTCCCAGCAAGTACAGTGTATTGGACTTAATAAGAGCTACTGTTCTTGTCAGTTTCCTAAGCAGAGTTGAACTACATATGGTCCGTGTGTGTAGGAAGCACAGTTCTTTTGTTCTGAGCAAGCTCACTGTTTGGACCCCATAGGAAACACAGTAGAGTAGAAGAGTGCTCTTTTCTCAAAAGCAGAGTGTGTTTCTTGTAAGGCAAGCTAGCGTTTGTTTCCCAGTCCTAAATGTAGTGGAATCACATGCAGTTTCTGGTCCTACGAGCAAGAGTTGTTTTATGGTAAGAATAGTCACTATTGCACTCCCATTGCCATACACAGGACAAATAGCACTCGCGTCTTTTCACAGCAAGTACATTGTATTGGACTGAATAGACGCTACTTTTCTTGTCAGTTTCCTAAGCAGAGTTGAACTAGATATAGCGTGTGTGTAGGAAGCACAGTTCTTTTGTTCTGAGCAAGTTCACTGTTTGGATCCCATAGGAAACACAGTAGAGTAGAAGAGTGCTCTTTTCCCTAAAGAAGAGTGTGTTTCTTGTAAGGCGAGCTAGCGTTTGTTTCTCAGTCCTAAATGGTGTGGAATCACATGCAGTTTCTGGTCCCACGAGCAAGAGTTGTATTCTGGTAAGGAAAGTCACTATTGTGCTCCCATTGACATACACAGTGCAAATAGCACATGGGTCTGTTCCCATCAAGTACAGTGTATTGGACTGAAGAGGAGCTACTGTTCTTGTCAGTTTCCTAAGCAGAGTTGAACTAGATATGGCCCGTTTGTGTAGGAAGCACAGTTCTTATGTTCTGAGCAAGCTCACTGTTCTGGCCCTATAGGAAACACAGTAGAGTCGGAGAGTGCTCTTTTCTCTAAAGCAGAGTGTGTTTCTTGTAAGGCGAGCTAGCGTTTGTTTCCTAGTTCTAAATGGAGTGAATCACATGCAGTTTTTGGCCCTATGAGCAAGAGTTGTTTTCTGGTAAGGAAAGTCACTATTGTGCTCCCATTGCCATACACAGTGCAAAGAGCACTCACGTCTGTTCCCAGCAAGTAAAGTGTATTGGACTGAATAGGTGCTAGTGTTCTAGTCAGTTTCCTAAGCAGAGTTGAACTAGATATGGACCGTGTGTGTAGGAAGCACTGTTCTTTTGTTCTGAGCAAGCTCACTGTTTGGACCCCATAGGAAACACAGTAGAGTAGAAGAGTGCTCTTTTCTCAAAAGCAGAGTGTATTTCTTGTAAGGAGAGCTAGCGTTTGTTTCCCAGTCCTAAATGGAGTTGAATCCCATGCAGTTTCTGGTACTACGAGCAAGAGTTGTTTTCTGGTAAGAAGAGTCACTATTGCGCTGCCATTGCCATACACAGGACAAATAGCACTGGCGTCTGTTCCCAGCAAGTGCAGTGTTTTGGACTGAAGAGGATATACTGTTCTTGTCAGGTTCCTAAGCAGACTTGAACTAGATATGGCCCGTGTGTGTAGGAAGCACATTTATTAAGTTCTGAGCAAGTTCACTGTTCTGGCCCTATAGGAAACACAGTAGAGTAAAAGAGTGCTCTTTTCTCAAAAGCAGAGTGTGTTTCTTGTAAAGCGAGCTAGCGTTTGTTTCCTAGTACTAAATGTAGTTGAATCACATGCAGTTTCTGGCCCTACGAGGAAGAGTTGTTTTCTGGTAAGGAAAGTCACTATTGCGCTCCCTTTGCTATAACACAGGGCAAATAGCAATCGCGTCTTTTCCCAACAAGTACAGTGTATTGGACTGAAGAGGATCTACTGTTCTTGTCAGGTTCCGAGACAGACTTGAACTAGATATGGCCCGTGTGTTTAGGAAGCACAGTTATTACGTTCTGAGCAAGCTCACTGTTCTGGCCCTATAGGAAACACTGTAGAGTAGAAGAGTGCTCTTTTCTCTAAAGCAGAGTGTGTTTCTTGTAAGGCGAGCTAGCGTTTGTTTCCCAGTCTTAAATGGAGTTGAATCACATGCAGTTTCTGGTCCTAAGAGCAAGAGTTGTTTTCTGGTAAGGAAAGTCACTATTGTGCTCCCATTGCCATACACAGTGCAAAGAGCACTCACGTCTGTTCCCAGCAAGTACCGTGTATTGGACTGAAGAGGAGCTACTGTTCTTCTCAGTTTCCTAAGCAGAGTTGAACTAGATAAGGCCCGTGTGTAGGAAGCACAGTTATTATGTTCTGAGCAAGCTCACTGTTCTGGCCCTATAGGAAACACAGTAGAGTAGAAGAGTGCTCTTTTCTCTAAAGCAGAGTGTGTTTCTTGTTAGGCGAGCTACGTTTGTTTCCCAGTCTTAAATGGAGTTGAGTCACATGCAGTTTTTGGTCCTATGTGCAAGAGTTGTTTTCTGGTAAGAAGAGTCACTATTGTGCTCCAAATGCCACACACAGTGCAAATAGCACTCCCGTCTGTTCCCAGCAAGTACAGTGTATTGGACTGAATAGGAGCTACTGTTCTTGGCAGTTTCCTAAGCAGAGTTGAACTAGATATGGTCCATGTGTGTAGGAAGCACATTTCTTTTGTTCTGAGCAAGCTCACTGTTTGGACCCCATAGGAAACACCGTATAGTAGAAGAGTGCTCTTTTCTCTAAACAGAGTGTGTTTTTGTAAGGCGAGCTAGCATTTGTTTCCCAGTTCTAAATGGCGTTGAATCACATGCAGTTTGTGGTCCTACGAGCAAGGGTTGTATTCTGGTAAGGAAAGTCACTATTGCGCTCTCATTGCCATACACAGTGCAAATAGCACATGCGTCTTTTCCCAGCAAGTACAGTGTATTGGACTGAAGAGGATCTACTGCTCTTGTCAGTTTCCTAAGGAGAGTTGAACTAGATATGGCCCGTGTGTGTAGGAAGCAAAGATCTTTTGTTCTGAACAAGCTCACTTTTTGGAACCCATAGGAAACACAGTAGAGTAGAAGTGTGCTCTTTTCTCAAAAGCAGAGTGTGTTTCATGTAAGGCGAGCTAGCATTTGTTTCCTATTCCTAAATGGAGTTGAATCACATGCAGTTTCTGGTCCTATGAGCAAGAGTTGTTTTCTGGTGAGGAAAGTCACTATTGCGCTCCCATTGCCACACACAGTGCAAATAGCACTCGTGTCTGTTCCCAGCAAGTAAGGTGTATCGGACTGAAGAGGAGCTACTGTTCTTGTCAGTTTCCTAAGCAGAGTTGAACTAGATATAGCCCGAGTGTGTAGGAAACACAGTTCTTTTGTTCTGAGCAAGCTCACTGTTCTGGCCTTATAGGAAACACAGTAGAGTAGAAGAGTGCTCTTTTCTATAAAGCAGAGTGTGTTTCTTGTAAGGTGAGCTATCGTTTGTTTTCCAGTCCTAAATGGAGTTGAATCACATGCAGTTTTTGGTCCTACGAGCAAGGGATGTTTTCTGGTAAGGAAAGTCACTATTGTGTTCCCTTTGCCTTGAACAGTGCAAATAGCACTGGCGTCTGTTCCCAGCAAGTACAGTGTATTGGACTGAAGAGGAATTACTGTTCTTGTCAGTTTCCTAAGCAGAGTTGAACTAGATATTGCCCTTGTGTGTAGGAAGCACAGTTCTTTTGTTCTGAGCAAGCTCAGTCTTCTGGCCCTATAGGAATCACAGTAGAGTAGAAGAGTGCTCTTTTCTCTAAAGCAGAGTGTGTTTCTTGTAAGGTGAGCTATCGTTTGTTTCCCAGTCCTAAATGTAGTTGAATCCCATGCAGTTTTAGGTCCTACAAGCAAGGGATGTTTTCTGGTAAGGAAAGTCACTATTGTGCTCCCTTTGTCATACACAGTGCAAATAGCACTGGCGTCTGTTCCCAGCAAGGACAGTGTATTGGACTGAAGAGGATCTACTGTTCTTGTCAGTTTCCTAAGCAGAGTTGAACTAGATATAGCGTGTGTGTGTAGGAAGCACAGTTCTTTTGTTCTGAGCAAGCTCACTGTTCTGGCCCTATAGGAAACACAGTAAAGTAGAAGACTGCTCTTTTCTCAAAAGCAGAGTGTGTTTCTTGTAAGGCGAGCTAGCATTTGTTTCCCAGTCCTAAATGGAGTTGAATCACATGCAGTTTTTGGTCCTACGATCAAGGGATGTTTTCTGGTAAGGAAAGTCACTATTGTGCTCCCTTTTCCATAAACAGTGCAAATAGCACTCACGTCTGTTCCCAGAAAGTACAGTGTATTGGACTGAATTGGATCTACTGTTCTTGTCAGTTTCCTAAGCAGAGTTGAACTAGATATGGCCAATGTGTGTGGGAAGCACAGTTCTTTTGTTCTGAGCAAGCTCACTGTTCTGGCCCTATAGGAAACACAGAAGAGTAGAAGAGTGCTCTTTTCTCAAAAGCAGAGTGGGTTTCTTGTAAGGTGAGCTAGCGTTTGTTTCCCAGTCCTAAATGGAGTTGAATTACATGCAGTTTCTGGTCCTATGAGCAAGAGTTGTTTTCTGGTAAGAAGAGTCACTATTGCGCTCCCATTGCCATACACAGTGCAAACAACACTCGCTACTGATCTTTGCAAGTACAGTGTATTGGACAGAATAGGAGCTACTGTTCTTGTCAGTTTCCTAAGCAGAGTTGAACTAGATATGGCCCGTGTGTAGGAAGCACAGTTGTTTTGTTCTGAGCAAGCTCTCTGTTCGGACCCCATAGGAAACACAGTAGAGTAGAAGAGTGCTCTTTTCTCAAAAGCAGAGTGTGTTTTTTGTATGGCGAGCTAGCGTTTGTTTCCCAGTCCTAAATGAATTGAATCACATGCAGTTTCTGGTCCTATGAGCAAGAGTTGTTTTCTGGTAAGAAGAGTCACTATTGCGCTCCCATTGCCATACACAGTGCAAACAACACTCGCTACTGATCTTTGCAAGTACAGTGTATTGGACAGAATAGGAGCTACTGTTCTTGTCAGTTTCCTAAGCAGAGTTGAACTAGAAATGGCCCGTGTGTAGGAAGCACAGTTGTTTTGTTCTGAGCAAGCTCTCTGTTCGGACACCATAGGAAACACAGTAGAGTAGAAGAGTGCTCTTTTCTCAAAAGCAGAGTGTGTTTGTTGTAAGGCGAACTAGCGTTTGTTTCCCAGTCCTAAATGGAGTTGAATCACATGCAGTTTTTGGTCCTACGAGCAAGGGATGTTTTCTGGTAAGGAAAGTCACTATTGTGCTACCATTGCCATACACAGTGCAAATAGCACTCTCGTCTGTTCCGACAAAGTACAGTGTATTGGACAGAAGAGGAGCTACTGTTCTTGTCAGTTTGCTAAGCAGAGTTGAACTAGATATAGCCTGAGTGTGTAGGAAGCACAGTTCTTTTGTTCTGAGCAAGCTCACTGTTCTGGCCTTATAGGAAACACAGTAGAGTAGAAGAGTGCTCTTTTCTCTAAAGCAGAGTGTGTTTCTTGTAAGGTGAGCTAGCGTTTGTTTCCCAGTCCTAAATGGAGTTGAATTACATGCAGTTTCTGGTCCTACAAGCAAGAGTTGTTTTCTGGTAAGAAGAGTCACTATTGTGCTCCCATTGCCATACAAAGGGCAAATAGCACTCGCGTCTGTTCCCAGGATGTACAGTGTATTGGAGTGAAGAGGATCTACTGTTCTTGTCAGTTTCCTAAGCAAACTTGAAATAGATATGGCCCGTGTGTGTAGGAAGTACACTTCTTTTGTTCAGAGCAAGCTCACTCTTCTGGCCCTATAGGAAACACAGTAGAGTAGAAGAGTGCTCTTTTCTCAAAAGCAGAATGTGTTTCTTGTAAGGCGAGCTAGCGTTTGTTTCCAAGTCCTAAAAGGAGTTCAATCACATGCAGTTTCTGTTCCTAGGAGCAAGAGTTGTTTTATGGTAAGAAGAGTCACTATTGCTCTCCAATTGTCATACACAGGGCAAATAGCACTGGCGTCTGTTCCCAGCATGTACAGTGTATTGGATTGAAGAGGATCTACTGTTCTTGTCAGTTTCCTAAGCAGAGTTGAACTAGATATGGCCCGTGTGTGTAGGAAGCACAGTTCTTTTGTTCTGAGCAAGCTCACAGTTCTGGCCCTATAGGAAACACAGTAGAGTAGAAGAGTGCTCTTTTCTCCAAAGCAGAGTGTGTTTCTTCTAAGGTGAACTAGTGTTTGTTTCCAAGTCCTAAATGGAGTTTAATCACATGCAGTTTCTGGTCCTAAAAGTAAGAGTTGTTTTCTGGTAAGAGGAGTCACAATTGTGCTCCCATTGCCATACACAGTGCAAATAGGACTCACGTCTGCAACCTGCAAGTACACTGTATTGGACTGAAGAGGAGCTACTGTTTTTGTCAGTTTCCTAAGCAGAGTTTAACTAGATCTGGCCCGTTTGTGTAGGATGCACAGTTCTTTTCTTCTGAGCAAGCTCCCTGTTCTGGCCCTATAGGAAACACAGTAGTGTAGAAGAGTGCTCTTTTCTCCAAAGTAGAGTGTGTTTGTTGTAAGCCGAACTAGCGTTTGTTTCCCAGTCCTAAATGGAGTTGAATCACATGCAGTTTTTGTTCCTACGAGCAAGGGATATTTTCTGGTAAGGAAAGTCACTATTGTGCTACCATTGTCATACACAGTGCAAATAGCACTCTCGTTTGTTCCCAGCTAGTACAGTGTATTGGACAGAAGAGGAGCTACTGTTCTTGTCAGTTTCCTAAGCAGAGTTCAACTAGATATAGCCCGAGTATGTAGGAAGCACAATTCTTTTGTTCTGAGCAAGCTCACTGTTCTGGCCTTATTGGAAACACAGTAGAGTAGAAAAGTGCTCTTTTCTCTAAAGCAGAGTCTGTTTCTTGTAAGGTGAGCTATCATTTGTTTCCCAGTCCTAAATGGAGTTGAATCACATGCAGTTTTTGGTCCTATGAGCAAGGGATGTTTTCTGGTAAGGAAAGTCACTATTGTGTTCTCTTTGCCTTAAACAGTGCAAATAGCACTGGCGTGTGTTCCCAGCAAATACAGTGTATTGGACTGAAGAGGAGCTACTGTTCTTGTCAGTTTCCTAAGCAGAGTTGAGCTAGATATGGCCCGTGTGTGTAGGAAGCACAGTTCTTTTGTTCTGAGCAAGCTCACTGTTCGGACCTCATAGGAAACACAGTAGAGTAGAAGAGTGCTCTTTTCTCAAAAGCAGAGCGTGTTTCTTGTAAGGTGAGCTAGCGTTTGTTTCCCAGTCCTAAATGGAGTTGAATTACATGCAGTTTCTGGTCCTACAAGCAAGAGTTGTTTTCTGGTAGGAAGAGTCACTATTGTGCTCCCATTGCCATACACAGGGCAAATAGCACTCGCGTCTGTTTCCAGGATGTACAGTGTATTGGACTGAAGAGGATCTACTGTTCTTGTCAGTTCCCTAAGCAAACTTGAAATAGATATGGCCCGTGTGTGTAGGAAGTACACTTCTTTTGTTCTGAGCAAGCTCACTCTTCTGGCCCTATAGGAAACACAGTAAAGTAGAAGAGTGCTCTTTTCTCAAAAGCAGAATGTGTTTCTTGTAAGGCGAGCTAGCGTTTGTTTCCCAGTCCTAAATGGAGTTCAATCACATGGAGTTTCTGGTCCTAGGAGCAAGAGTTGTTTTATGGTAAGAAGAGTCACTATTGTGCTCCAATTGTCATACACAGGGCAAATAGCACTGGCGTCTGTTCCCAGCAAGTACAGTGTATCGGACTGAAGATGAGCTACTGTTCTTGTCAGTTTCCTAAGCAGAGTTGAACTAGATATGGCCAGTGTGTGTAGGAAGCACAGTTCTTATGTTCTGAGCAAGCTCACTGTTCTGGCCCTATAGGAAACACAGTAGAGTAGAAGAGTGCTCTTTTCTCAAAAGCAGAGTGTGTTTCTTGTAAGGCGAGCTAGCGTTTCTTTTCTAGTCCTAAATGGAGTTGAATCACACGAAGGTTCTGGTCCTACAAACAAGAGTTGTTTTCTGGTAAGGAAAGTCACTATTGTGCTCCCATTGTCATACACAGGGCAAATAGCACTCGCGTCTTTTCCCAGCAAGTACAGTGTATTGGACTGAATAGGAGCTACTGTTCTTGTCAGTTTCCTAAGCAGAGTTGAACTACATATGGTCCGTGTGTAGAAAGCAAAGTTCTTTTGTTCTGAGCAAGCTCACTGTTTGGACCCTTAGGAAACACAGTAGAGTAGAAGAGTGCTCTTTTCTCAAAAGCAGAGTGTGTTTCTTGTAAGGCGAGCTAGCGTTTGTTTCCCAGTCTTAAATGGAGTTGAATCCCATGCAGTTTCTAGACTTACGAGCAAGAGTTGTTTTCTGGTAAGAAGAGTCACTATTGTGCTACCACTGCCATAAACAGTGCAAATAGCAGTCGCGTCTGTTCCCAGCAAGTACAGTGTATTGGACAGAAGAGGAGCTACCCTTCTTGTCAGTTTCCTAAGCAGAGTTGAACTAAATATGGCCCGTGTGTGTGAAGCACAGTTCTTTTGTTCTGAGCAAGCTCAATTTTCGGACCCCATAGGAAACACTGTAGAGTAGAATAGTGCTCTATTCTCAAAAGCAGAGTGTGTTTCTTGTAAGGCTAGCTGGAGTTTGTTTCCCAGTCAGAAACGGAGTTGAATCCCATGAAGTTTCTGATCCTACAAGCAAGAGTTGTTTTCTGGTAGGAAGAGTCACTATTGCACTCCCATTGCCATACACAGTGCAAACAACACTCGCTACTGTTCCTTGCAATTACAGTGTATTGGACAGAAGAGGAGCTACTGTTCTTGTCAGTTTCCTAAGTAGAGTTGAACTAGATATGGGACCTGTGTGTAGGAAGCACAGTTCTTTTGTTCTGAGCAAGCTCACTGTTCAGACACCATAGGAAACACAGTAGAGTAGAAGAGTGATCTTTTCTCAAAAGCAGAGTGTGTTTCTTGTAAGGCGAGCTAGCATTTCTTTCCCAGTCCTAAATGAAGTTGAATCACATGCAGTTTTCGGTCCTACGAGCATGGGATGTTTTCTGGTAAGGAAAGTCACTATTGTGATACCAATGCCATACACAGTGCAAATAGCACTCTCGTCTGTTACCAGCAAGTACAGAGTATTGGACAGAAGAGGATCTACTGTTCTTGTCAGTTTCCTAAGCAGAGTTGAACTAGATATAGCCCGAGTGTGTAGGAAGCACAGTTCTTTTGTTCTGAGCAAGCTCACTGTTCTGGCCTTATAGGAAACACAGTAGAGTAGACGAGTGCTCTTTTCTCTAAAGCAGAGTGTGTTTCTTGTAAGGTGAGCTAGCGTTTGTTTCCCAGTCCTAAATGGAGTTGAATCACATGCAGTTTTTGGTCCTACGAGCAAGGGATGTTTTCTGGTAAGGAAAGTCACTATTGTGTTCCCTTTGCCTTGAACAGTGCAAATAGCACTGGCGTCTGTTCCCAGCAAGTACAGTGTATTGGACTGAAGAGGAGCTACTGTTCTTGTCAATTTCCTAAGCAGAGTTGAACTAGATATTGCCCGTGTGTGTAGGAAGCACAGTTCTTTTGTTCTGAGCAAGCTCACAGTTCTGGCACTCTAGGAAACACAGAAGAGTAGAAGAGTGCTCTTTTCTCAAAGCAGAGTGTGTTTCTTGTAAGGTGAGCTAGCGTTTGCTTCCCAGTCCTAAATGGAGTTGAATTACATGCAGTTTCTGGTCCTATGAGCAAGATTTGTTTTCTGGTGCAAAGAGTCACTATTGCGCTCCCATTGCCATACACAGTGCAAACAACACTTGCTACTGATCTTTGCAAATACAGTGTATTGGACAGAATAGGAGCTACTGTTCTTGTCAGTTTCCTAAGCAGAGTTGAACTAGATATGGCCCGTGTGTAGGAAGCACAGTTGTTTTGTTCTGAGCAAGCTCACTGTTCAGACCCCATAGGAAACATAGTATTGTAGAAGAGTGCTCTATTCTCAAAAGCAGAGTGTGTTTCTTGTAAGGCGAGCTAGCGTTTGTTTCCCAGTCCTAAATGGAGTTGAATCACATGCAGTTTCTGGTCCTATGAGCAAGAGTGTTTTTCTGGTGCAAAGAGTCACTATTGCGCTCCCATTGCCATACACAGTGCAAACAACACTTGCTACTGATCTTTGCAAATACAGTGTATTGGACAGAATAGGAGCTACTGTTCTTGTCAGTTTCCTAAGCAGAGTTGAACTAGATATGGCCCGTGTGTAGGAAGCACAGTTCTTTTGTTCTGAGCAAGCTCACTGTTCTGGCCCTACAGGAAACACAGTAGAGTAGAAGAGTGCTCTTTTCTCAAAAGCAGAGTGTGTTTCTTATAAGGTGAGCTAGCGTTTGTTTCCCAGTCCTAAATGGAGTTGAATCACATACAGTTTCTGGTCCTACGAGCAAGGGATGTTTTCTGGTAACGAAAGTCACTATTGCGCTCCCTTTGCCATAAACAGTGCAAATAGCACTGGCGTCTGTTCCCAGCAAGTACAGTGTATTGGACTGAAGAGGAGCTACTGTTCTTGTCAGTTTCCTACGCAGAGTTGAACTAGATATGGCCCCTGTGTGTAGGAAGCACAGTTCTTTTGTTCTGAGTAAGCTCACTGTTCTGTCCCTATAGGAAACACAGTGGAGTAGAAGAGTGCTCTTTTCTCTAAAGCAGAGTGTGTTTCTTGTAAGGTGAGCTAGCGTTTGTTTCCCAGTCCTAAATGGAGTTTAATCACATGCAGTTTTTGGTCCTACGAACAAGGGATGTTTCTGGTAAGGAAAGTCACTACTGTGTTCCCTTTGCCTTACACAGTGCAAATAGCACTCACGTCTGTTCCCAGCAAGTACAGTGTATTGGACTGAAGAGGAACTACTGTTCTTGTCAGTTTCCTAAGCAGAGTTGAATTAGATATTGCCCTTGTGTGTAGGAAGCACAGTTCTTTTGTTCTGAGCAAGCTCACTCTTCTGGCCCTTTAGGAATCACAGTAGAGTAGAAGAGTGGTCTTTTCTCTAAAGCAGAGTGTGTTTCTTGTAAGGTGAGCTATCGTTTGTTTCCCAGTCCTAAATGGAGTTGAATCCCATGTAGTTTTAGGTCCTACAAGCAAGGGATGTTTTCTGGTAAGGAAAGTCACTATTGTGCTCCCTTTGCCATACACAATGCAAATAGCACTCGCGTCTGCTCCCAGCAAGTACAGTGTATTGGACTGAAGAGGATCTACTGTTCTTGTCAGTTTCCTAAGCAGAGTTGAACTAGATATAGCGTGTGTGTGTAGGAAGCACAGTTCTTTTGTTCTGAGCAAGCTCACTGTTCTGGCCCTATAGGAAACACAGTAGAGTAGAAGAGTGCTCTTTTCTCAAAAGCAGAGTGTGTTTCTTATAAGGCGAGCTAGCGTTTGTTTCCCAGTCCTAAATGGAGTTGAATCACATGCAGTTTTTGGTCCTACGAGCAAGGGATGTTTTCTGGTAAGGAAAGTCACTATTGTGCTCCCTTTGCCATAAACAGTGCAAATAGCACTCACGTCTGTTCCCAGAAAGTACAGTGTATTGGACTGAATTGGATCTACTGTTCTTGTCAGTTTCCTAAGCAGAGTTGAACTAGATATGGCCAATGTGTGTGGGAAGCACAGTTCTTTGTTCTGAGCAAGCTCACTGTTCTGGCCCTATAGGAAACACAGAAGAGTAGAAGAGTGCTCTTTTCTCAAAAGCAGAGTGTGTTTCTTGTAAGGTGAGCTAGCGTTTGTTTACCAGTCCTAAATGGAGTTGAATTACATGCAGTTTCTGGTCCTATGAGCAAGAGTTGTTTTCTGGTAAGAAGAGTCACTATTGCTCTCCCATTGCCATACACAGTGCAAACAACACTCGCTACTGATCTTTGCAAGTACAGTGTATTGGACAGAATAGGAGCTACTGTTCTTGTCAGTTTCCTAAGCAGAGTTGAACTAGATATGGCCCGTGTGTAGGAAGCACAGTTGTTTTGTTCTGAGCAAGCTCACTGTTCGGACCCCATAGGAAACACAGTAGAGTAGAAGAGTGCTCTTTACTCAAAAGCAGAGTGTGTTTTTTGTAAGGCGAGCTAGCGTTTGTTTCCCAGACCTAAATGGAGTTGAATCACATGCAGTTTCTGGTCCTATGAGCAAGAGTTGTTTTCTGGTAAGAAGAGTCACTATTGCGCTCCCATTGCCATACACAGGGTAAATAGCACTGGCGTCTGTTCCCAGCATGTACAGTGTATTGTAATGAAGAGGAACTACAGTTCTTGTCAGTTTACTAAGTAGAGTTGAACAAGATATTGCCTGTGTGTGTAGGAAGCACAGTTCTTTTGTTCTGAGCAAGCTCACTGTCCTGGCCTCATAGGAATCACAGTAGAGTAGAAGAGTGCTCTTTTCTCTAAAGCAGAGTGTGTTTCTTGTAAGGCGAGCTATCGTTTGTTTCCCAGTCCTAAATGGAGTTGAATCCCATGCAGTTTATGGTCCTATGAGCAAGGGATGTTTTCTGGTAAGGAAAGTCACTATTGTGCTCCCTTTGCCATACACAGTGCAAATAGCACTCGCGTCTGCTCCCAGCAAGTACAGTGTATTGGACTGAAGAGGATCTACTGTTCTTGTCAGTTTCCTAAGCAGAGTTGAACTAGATATAGCGTGTGTGTGTAGGAAGCACAGTTCTTTTGTTCTGAGCAAGCTCACTGTTCTGGCCCTATAGGAAACACAGTAGAGTAGAAAAGTGCTCTTTTCTCAAAAGCCGAGTGTGTTTCTTGTAAGGCGAGCTAACGTTTGTTTCCCAGTCCTAAATGGAGTTGAATCACATGCAGTTTCTGGTCCTATGTGCAAGAGTTGTTTTCTGGTAAGAAGAGTCACTATTGTGCTCCCATTGCCAACACAGTGCAAACAACACTCGCTACTGTTCCTTGCAAGTACAGTGTATTGGACAGAAGAGGAGCGACTGTTCTTGTCAGTTTCCTAATCACAGTTGAACTAGATATGGGACCTGTGTGTAGGAAGCACAGTTCTTTTGTTCTGAGCAATCTCACTGTTCGGACACCATAGGAAACAGTAGAGTAGAAGAGTGCTCTTTTCTCAAAAGCAGAGTGTGTTTCTTGTAAGTCGAGCTAGCATTTCTTTCCCAGTCCTAAATGGAGTTGAATCACATGCAGTTTTTGGTCCTACCAGCATGGGATGTTTTCTGGTAAGGAAAGTCACTATTGTGCTACCATTGCCATACACAGTGCAAATAGCACTCTCGTCTGTTACCAGCAAGTACAGTGTATTGCACAGAAGAGGAGCTACTGTTCTTGTCAGTTTCCTAAGCAGAGTTGAACTAGATATAGCCCGAGTGTGTAGGAAGCACAGTTCTTTTGTTCTGAGCAAGCTCACTGTTCTGGCCTTATAGGAAACACAGTAGAGTAGAAGAGTCCTCTTTTCTCTAAAGCAGAGTGTGTTTCTTGTAAGGTGAGCTATCGTTTGTTTCCCAGTCCTAAATAGAGTTGAATCACATGCAGTTTTTGGTCCTACGAGCAAGGGATGTTTTCTGGTAAGGAAAGTCACTATTGTGTTCCCTTTGCCTTGAACAGTGCAAATAGCACTGGCGTCTGTTCCCAGCAAGTACAGTGTATTGGACTGAAGAGGAGCTACTGTTCTTGTCAGTTTCCTAAGATGAGTTGAACTAGATATGGCCCGTGTGTGTAGGAAGCACAGTTCTTTTGTTCTGAGTAAGCTCAATGTTCGGACCCCGTAGGAAACACAGAAGAGTAGAAGAGTTCTCTTTAATCAAAAGCAGAGTGTGTTTCTTGTAAGGTGAACTAGCGTTTGTTTCCCAGTCCTAAATGGAGTTGAATTACATGCAGTTTTTGGTCCTACGAGCAAGGGATGTTTTCTGGTAAGGAAAGTCACTATTGTGCTCCCTTTGCCTTACAAGTGCAAATAGCACTCACGTCTGTTCCCAGCAAGTACAGTGTATTGGACTGAAGAGGAACTACTGTTCTTGTCAGTTTCCTAAGCAGAGTTGAACTAGATATTGCCCGTGTGTGTAGGAAGCACAGTTCTTTTGTTCTGAGCAAGCTCACTGTTCTGGCACTATAGGAAACACAGAAGAGTAGAATAGTGCTCTTTTCTCAAAGCAGAGTGTGTTTCTTGTAAGGTGAGCTAGCGTTTGCTTCCCAGTCCTAAATGGAGTTGAATTACATGCAGTTTCTGGTCCTATGAGCAAGAGTTGTTTTCTGGTAAGAAGAGTCACTATTGCCCTCCCATTGCCATACACAGTGCAAACAACACTTGCTACTGATCTTTGCAAGTACAGTGTATTGGACAGAATAGGAGCTACTGTTCTTGTCAGTTTCCTAAGCAGAGTTGAACTAGATATGGCCCGTGTGTAGGAAGCACAGTTGTTTTGTTCTGAGCAAGCTCACTGTTCAGACCCTACAGGAAACATAGTAGAGTAGAAGAGTGCTCTTTTCTCAAAAGCAGAGTGTGTTTCTTGTAAGGCGAGCTAGCGTTTGTTTCCCAGTCCTAAATCGAGTTGAATCACATGAAGTTTCTGGTCCTATGAGCAAGAGTGGTTTTCTGGTAAGAAGAGTCACTATTGCGCTCCCATTGCCATACACAGTGCAAATAGCACTGGCGTCTGTTCCCAGCAAGTACAGTGTATTGGACTGAAGAGGAGCTACTGTTCTTTTCAGTTTCCTACGCAGAGTTGAACTAGATATGGCCCCTGTGTGTAGGAAGCACAGTTCTTTTGTTCTGAGTAAGCTCACTGTTCTGTCCCTATAGGAAACACAGTGGAGTAGAAGAGTGCTCTTTTCTCTAAAGCAGAGTGTGTTTCTTGTAAGGTGAGCTAGCGTTTGTTTCCCAGTCCTAAATGGAGTTTAATCACATGCAGTTTTTGGTCCTACGAACAAGGGATGTTTCTGGTAAGGAAAGTCACTACTGTGTTCCCTTTGCCTTACACAGTGCAAATAGCACTCACGTCTGTTCCCAGCAAGTACAGTGTATTGGACTGAAGAGGAACTACTGTTCTTGTCAGTTTCCTAAGCAGAGTTGAATTAGATATTGCCCTTGTGTGTAGGAAGCACAGTTCTTTTGTTCTGAGCAAGCTCACTCTTCTGGCCCTTTAGGAATCACAGTAGAGTAGAAGAGTGGTCTTTTCTCTAAAGCAGAGTGTGTTTCTTGTAAGGTGAGCTATCGTTTGTTTCCCAGTCCTAAATGGAGTTGAATCCCATGCAGTTTTAGGTCCTACAAGCAAGGGATGTTTTCTGGTAAGGAAAGTCACTATTGTGCTCCCTTTGCCATACACAATGCAAATAGCACTCGCGTCTGCTCCCAGCAAGTACAGTGTATTGGACTGAAGAGGATCTACTGTTCTTGTCAGTTTCCTAAGCAGAGTTGAACTAGATATAGCGTGTGTGTGTAGGAAGCACAGTTCTTTTGTTCTGAGCAAGCTCACTGTTCTGGCCCTATAGGAAACACAGTAGAGTAGAAGAGTGCTCTTTTCTCAAAAGCAGAGTGTGTTTCTTATAAGGCGAGCTAGCGTTTGTTTCCCAGTCCTAAATGGAGTTGAATCACATGCAGTTTTTGGTCCTACGAGCAAGGGATGTTTTCTGGTAAGGAAAGTCACTATTGTGCTCCCTTTGCCATAAACAGTGCAAATAGCACTCACGTCTGTTCCCAGAAAGTACAGTGTATTGGACTGAATTGGATCTACTGTTCTTGTCAGTTTCCTAAGCAGAGTTGAACTAGATATGGCCAATGTGTGTGGGAAGCACAGTTCTTTGTTCTGAGCAAGCTCACTGTTCTGGCCCTATAGGAAACACAGAAGAGTAGAAGAGTGCTCTTTTCTCAAAAGCAGAGTGTGTTTCTTGTAAGGTGAGCTAGCGTTTGTTTACCAGTCCTAAATGGAGTTGAATTACATGCAGTTTCTGGTCCTATGAGCAAGAGTTGTTTTCTGGTAAGAAGAGTCACTATTGCTCTCCCATTGCCATACACAGTGCAAACAACACTCGCTACTGATCTTTGCAAGTACAGTGTATTGGACAGAATAGGAGCTACTGTTCTTGTCAGTTTCCTAAGCAGAGTTGAACTAGATATGGCCCGTGTGTAGGAAGCACAGTTGTTTTGTTCTGAGCAAGCTCACTGTTCGGACCCCATAGGAAACACAGTAGAGTAGAAGAGTGCTCTTTTCTCAAAAGCAGAGTGTGTTTTTTGTAAGGCGAGCTAGCGTTTGTTTCCCAGACCTAAATGGAGTTGAATCACATGCAGTTTCTGGTCCTATGAGCAAGAGTTGTTTTCTGGTAAGAAGAGTCACTATTGCGCTCCCATTGCCATACACAGGGTAAATAGCACTGGCGTCTGTTCCCAGCATGTACAGTGTATTGTAATGAAGAGGAACTACAGTTCTTGTCAGTTTACTAAGTAGAGTTGAACAAGATATTGCCTGTGTGTGTAGGAAGCACAGTTCTTTTGTTCTGAGCAAGCTCACTGTTCTGGCCCTATAGGAAACACAGTAGAGTAGAAGACTGCTCTTTTCTCAAAAGCAGAGTGTGTTTGTTGTAATGCGAACTAGCGTTTGTTTCCCAGTCCTAAATTGAGTTGAATCACATGCAGTTTTGGTCCTACGAGCAAGGGATGTTTTCTGGTAAGGAAAGTAACTATTGTGCTACACTTGCCATACACAGTGCAAATAGCACTCTCGTCTGTTACCAGCAAGTACAGTGTATTGGACAGAAGAGGAGCTACTGTTCTTGTCAGTTTCCTAAGCAGAGTTGAACTAGATATAGCCCTAGTGTGTAGGAAGCACAGTTCTTTTGTTCTGAGCAAGCTCACTGTTCCGGCCTTATAGGAAACACAGTAGAGTAGAAGAGTGCTCTTTTCTCTAAAGCAGAGTGTGTTTCTTGTAAGGCGAGCTATCGTTTGTTTCCCAGTCCTAAATGGAGTTGAATCACATGTAGTTTTTGGTCCTACGAGCAAGGGATATTTTCTGGTAAGGAAAGTCACTATTGTGTTCCCTTTGCCTTAAACAGTGCAAATAGCACTCGTGTCTGTTGCCAGAAAGTACAGTGTATTGGACTGAAGAGGAGCTACTGTTCTTGTCAGTTTCCTAAGCAGAGTTCAACTAGATATGGCCCGTGTGTGTAGGAAGCACAGTTCTTTTGTCCTGAGCAAGCTCACTGTTCAGACCCCATAGGAAACACAGAAGAGTAGAAGAGTGCTCTTTTCTCAAAAGCAGAGTGTGTTTCTTGTAAGGTGAGCTAGAGTTTGTTTCCCAGTCCTAAATGGAGTTGAATTACATGCAGTTTCTGGTCCTACAAGCAAGAGTTGTTTTCTGGTAAGAAGAGTCACTATTGTGCTCCCATTGCCATACACAGGGCAAATAGCACTCGCGTCTCTTCCCAGGATGTACAGTGTATTGGACTGAAGAGGAACTACTGTTCTTGTCAGTTTCTTAGCAAATTTGAAATAGATATTGCCCTTGTGTGTAGGAAGTACACTTCTTTTTTTCTGAGCAAGCTCACATTTCTGGCCCTATAGGAAACACAGTAGAGTAGAAGAGTGCTCTTTTCTCAAAAGCAGAATGTGTTTCTTGTAAGGCGAGCTAGCGTTTGTTTCCCAGTCCTAAATGGAGTTCAATCACATGCAGTTTCTGGTCCTAGGAGCAAGAGTTGTTTTATGGTAAGAAGAGTCACTATTGCGCTCCAATTGTCATACACAGGGCAAATAGCACTGGTGTCTGTTCCCAGCATGTACAGTGTATTGGACTGAAGAGGATCTACTGTTCTTGTCAGTTTCCTAAGCAGAGTTGAACTAGATATGGCCCGTGTGTGTAGGAAGCACAGTTCTTTTGTTGTGAGCAAGCTCACAGTTCTGGCCCTATAGGAAACACAGTAGAGTAGAAGAGTGCTCATTTCTCCAAAGGAGAGTGTGTTTCTTCTAAGGCGATCTAGTGTTTGTTTCGAAGTCCTAAATGGAGTTTAATCACATGCAGTTTCTGGTCTTATAAGTAAGAGTTGTTTTCTGGTAAGAGGAGTCACTATTGCGCTCCCATTGCCATACACAGAGAAATAGGACTCGCGTCTGCTCCCTGCAAGTACAGTGTATTAGACTGAAGAGGAGCTTCTGTTCTTGTCAGTTTCCTAAGCAGAGTTTAACTAGATATGGCCCGTTTGTGTAAGATGCACAGTTCTTTTCTTCTGAGCAAGCTCACTGTTCTGGCCCTATAGGAAACACAGTAGTGTAGAAGAGTGCTCTTTTCTCAAAAGCAGAGTGTGTTTGTTGTAAGGCAAACTAGCGTTTGTTTCCCAGTCCTAAATGGAGTTGAATCACATGCACTTTTTGGTCCTACGAGCAAGGGATGTTTTCTGGAAGGAAAGTCACTATTGTGCTACCATTGCAATACACAGTGCAAATAGCACTCTCGTCTGTTCCCAGCAAGTACAGTGTATTGGACAGAAGAGGTGCTACTGTTCTTGTCAGTTTCCTAAGCAGAGTTGAACTAGATATAGCCCGAGTGTGTAGGAAGCACAGTTCTTTTGTTCTGAGCAAGCTCACTGTTCTGGCCTTATAGGAAACACAGTAGAGTAGAAGAGTGCTCTTTTCACTAAAGCAGTGTGTGTTTCTTGTAAGGTGAGCTATCGTTTGCTTCCCAGTCCTAAATGGAGTTGAATCACATGCAGTTTTTGGTCCTAAGAGCAAGGGATGTTTTCTGTAAGGAAAGTCACTATTGTGTTCCCTTTGCCTTAAACAGTGCAAATAGCACTCGCGTCTGTTGCCAGCAAGTACAGTGTATTGGACTGAAGAGGAGCTACTGTTCTTGTCAGTTTCCTAAGCAGAGTTGAACTAGATATGGCCCGTGTGTGTGAAGCACAGTTCTTTTGTTCTGAGCAAGCTCACTTTTCAAACCCCATAGGAAACACAGTAGAGTAGAAGACTGCTCTATTCTCTAAAGCAGAGTGTGTTTCTTGTAAGGCGAGCTAGTGTTTGTTTCCAGTCAGAAACGGAGTTGAATCCCATGCAGTTTCTGATCCTACGAGCAAGAGTTGTTTTCTGGTAAGAAGAGTCACTATTGCGCTCCCATTGCCATACACAGTGCAAATAGCACTCGCGACTGCTCCCAGCATGTACAGTGTATTGGACTGAAGAGGAGCTACTGTTCTTGTCAGTTTCCTAAGCAGAGTGGAACTAGATATAGCCCGTGTGTGTAGGAAGCACAGTTCTTTTGTTCTGAGCAAGCTCACTGTTCTGGCCCTATAGGAAACACAGTAGAGTAGAAGAGTGCTCTTTTCTCAAAAGCAGAGTGTGTTTCTTGAAAGGTGAGCTATCGTTTGCTTCCAGGCCTAAATGGAGTTGAATCACATGCAGTTTCTAGACGTACGAGCAAGAGTTGTTTTCTGGTAAGAAAAGTTAGTATTGTGCTCCCTTTGCATTACGCAGTGCAAATAGCACTGGCGTCCTGTTCCCATCAAGTACAGTGTATTGGACTGAAGAGGACGTACTGTTCTTGTCAGTTTCCTAAGCAGAGTTGAACTAGAAATGGCCCATGTGTGTAGGAAGCACAGTTCTTTTGTTCTGAGCAAGCTCACTATCGACCCCATAGGAAACACAGAAGAGTAGAAGAGTGCTCTTTTCTCAAAGCGGAGTGTATTCTTGTCAGGTGAGCTAGCGTTTGTTTCCCAATCCTAAATGGAGTTGAATTACATGCAGTTTCTGGTCCTACAAGCAAGAGTTGTTTTCTGGTAAGAAGAGTCCACTATTATGCTCCCTTTGACACACCCAGTGCAAATAGCACTCGCATCTGTTCCCAGCAAGTACAGTGTATTGGACTGAAGAGGATCTACTGTTCTTGTCAGTTTCCTATTAAACTTGAAATAGATATGGCCCGTGGGTGTAGGAAGCACAGTGCTTTTGTTCTGAGCAAGCTCACAGTTCTGGCCCTATAGAAACACAATAGAGTAGAAGACTGCTCTTTTCTCCAAAGCAGAGTGTGTTTCTTCTAAGGCGAACTAGCGTTTGTTTCCAAGTCCTAAATGGAGTTTAATCACATGCAGTTTCTGGTCCTATAAGTAAGTGTTGTTTTCTGGTAAGAGGAGTCACTATTGCGCTCCCATTGCCATACACAGTGCAAATAGGACTCGCGTCTGCTACCTGCAAGTACAGTGTATTGGACTGAAGAGGAGCTACTGTTCGTGTCCAGTTTCCTAAGCAGAGTTTAACTAGATATGGCCCGTTTGTGTAGGATGCACAGTTCTTTTCTTCTGAGCAAGCTCACTGTTCTGGCCCTATAGGATCACAGTAGAGTAGAAGAGTGCTCTTTTCTCAAAAGCAGAGTGTGTTTGTTGTAAGGCGAACTAGCGTTTGTTTCCAGTCCTAAATGGAGTTGAATCACATGCAGTTTCTGGTCCTACGAGCAAGAGTTGTTTTCTGGTAAGGAAAGTCACTATTGTGCTCCTTTTGCCATACACAGTGCAAACAGCACTCGCGTCTGTTCCCAGCAAGTACAGTGCATTGGACTGAAGAGAGGCTACTGTTCTTGTCAGTTTCCTAAGCAGAGTTGAACTAGATATGTCCCGTGTGTGTAGGAAGCACAGTTCTTTTGTTCTGAGCAAGCTCACTGTTCTGGCCGTATAGAAACACAGTAGAGTAGAAGAGTGCTCTTTTCTCAGAAGCAGAGTGTGTTTCT
>NW_026735623.1:0-113000 GCF_949786415.1 Peromyscus eremicus | reverse complement strand
AGTGACCTTGCTCAGAACAAAAGAACTGTGCTTCCTACACACACGGACCATATGTAGTTCAACTCTGCTTAGGAAACTGACAAGACCAGTAGCTCCTATTCAGTCCAATACACTGTACTTGCTGGGAAAAGAGGCGAGTGCTATTTGCCCTGTGTATGGCAATGGGAGCGCAATAGTGACTTTCCTTACCAGAAAACAACTCTTGTTCATAGGACCAGAAACTGCATGTGATTCAACTCCATTTAGGACTAGGAAACAAACGCTAGCTCGCCTTACAAGGAACACACTCTGCTTTTGAGAAAAGAGCACTCTTCTGCTATACTGTGTTTCCTATAGGGCCAGAACAGTGAGCTTGCTCAGAACATAACTGAGTTTCCTACACAAACGGACCATATCTAGTTCAACTCTGCTTAGGAACCTGACAAGAACAGTAGATCCTCTTCAGTCCAATACACTGTAATTGCTGGGAACACACGCGAGTGCTATTTGCACTGTGTATGGCAATGAGAGCACAATAGTGACTTTCCTTACCAGAAAACAACTCTTGCTCGAAGGACCACAAAATGCATGTGATTCAACGCCATTTAGGACTGGGAAACAAATGCTAGCTCGCCTTACAAGAAACACACTCTGCTTTTGAGAAAAGAGCACTCTTCTACTCTACGGTGTTTCCTATGGGGTCCAAACAGTGAGCTTGCTCAGAACAAAAGAACTGTGCTTCCTACACACACGGACCATATCTAGTTAAACTCTGCTTAGGAAACTGACACGAACAGTAGCTCCTATTCAGTCCAATACACTGTACTTGCTGGGAACAGACGCGAGTGCTATTTGCACTGTGTATGGCAATTGGAGCACAATAGTGACTCTTCTTACCAGAAGACAACTCTTGCTCGTAGGACCAAGAACTGCCTGTTACTCAACTCCATTTAGGACTGGGAAACAAACGCGACCTCGCCTTACAAGAAACACACTCTGCTTTAGAGAAAAGAGCACTCTTCTATTCTATGTGTTTCCTATAGGGCCAGAACAGTGAGCTTGCTCAGAACATAATAACTGTGCTTCCTACACACACGGGCCATATCTAGTTCAACTCTGCTTAGGAAACTGACAAGAACAGTAGCTCCTCTTCAGTCCGATACACTGTACTTGCTGAGAACAGACGTGACTGCTATTTGCACTGTGTATGGCAATTGGAGCACAATAGTGACTCGTCTTACCACAAAACAACTCTTGCTCATAGGAAAAAAAACTGCATGTGACTCAACTCCATTTAGGACTGGGAAACAAACTCTAGCACGCCTTACAAGAAGCACACTCTGCTTTGAGAAAAGACCACTCGTCTACTCTACTGTGTTTCCTATGGGGTCCAAACAGTGAGCTTGCTCAGAACAAAAGAACTGTGCTTCCTACGCACACGGCCATATCTTGTTCAATTCTGCTTAGGAACCTGACAAGAACAGTAGATCCTCTTCAGTCCAATACACTGTACTTGCTGGGAACAGACGCAAGTGCTATTTGTCCTGTGTATGGCAATGGGAGCACAATAGTGACTTTCCTTACCAGAAAACAACTCTTGCTCGTAGGACCACAATCTGCATGGGATTCAACTCCATTTGGGACTGGGAAAACAAACGCTAGCTTGCCTTACAAAAAACGCACTCTGCTTTTGAGAAAAGAGCACTCTTCTACTCTACTGTGTTTCCTATGGGGTCCGAATAGTGAGCTTGCTCAGAACAAAAGAACTGTGCTTCCTACACACACTGGCCATATCTAGTTCAACTCTGCTTAGGAAACTGACAAGAACAGTAGATCCTCTTCAGTCCAATACACTGTACTTGCTGGGAACAGACGCCAGTGCTATTTTCACTGTGTACGGCAATTGGAGCACAATAGTGACTCATCTTACCAGAAAACAACTCTTGCTCATAGGACAAAAAACTGCATGTGACTCAACTCCATTTAGGACTGGGAAACAAACTCTAGCTTGCTTTACAAGAAACACACTCTGCTTTTGAGAAAAGAGCACTCTTCTACTCTACTGTGTTTCCTATAGGGCCAGAACATGAGCTTTCTCAGAAAAAAAGAACTGTGCTT
This sequence comes from Peromyscus eremicus, assembly GCF_949786415.1. Lineage (NCBI taxonomy): Eukaryota > Metazoa > Chordata > Mammalia > Rodentia > Cricetidae > Peromyscus > Peromyscus eremicus. The sequence continues at coordinate 110,903 of NW_026735623.1, read as the reverse complement.
CCTACACACACAGGCCATATCTAGTACAACTCTGCTTAGGAAACTGACAAGACCAGTAGCTCCTCTTCATTCCGATACACTGTACTTGCTTGGAACAGACTCAAGTGCTATTTGCACTGTGTATGGCAATGGGAGCGCTATAGTGACTTTCCTTAGAGAAAACAACTCTTGTTCGTAGTACAGGAAACTACATGTGATTCAACTCCATTTAGGACTAGGAAACCAACGCTAGCTCGCCTTACAAGAAACACACTCTGCTTTAGAGAAAAGAGCACTCATCTACTCTACTGTGTTTCCTATAGGGCCAGAACAGTGAGCTTGCTCAGAACATAAGAACTGTGCTTCCTACACACACGGGCCATATCTAGTTCCACTCTGCTTAGGAAACTGACAAGAACAGTAGCTCCTCTTCAGTCCGATAACTGTACTTGCTGGGAACAGAGGCGAGTGCTATTTGCACTTTGAATGGCATTGGGAGCGCAATAGTTACTTTCCTTAACAGAAAACAACTCTTGCTCGTAGGACCAGAAACTGCATGTGATTCAACTCCATTTATTACTGGGAAACAAACGCTAGCTCGCCTTACAAGAAACACACTCTGCTTTTGAGAAAAGAGCACTCTTCTACTCTACTGTTTTTCCTATGGGGTCCGAACAGTGAGCTTGCTCAGAACAAAAGAACTGTGCTTCCTACACACACGGCCATATCGAGTTCAATTCTGCTTAGGAACCTGACAAGAACAGTAGATCCTCTTCAGTCCAATACACTGTACTTGCTGGGAACAGACGCCAGTGCTATTTGTCCTGTGTATGACAATGGCAGCGCAATAGTGACTATTCTTACCATAAAACAACTCTTGCTCGTAGGACCAGAAACTGCATGTGATTCCACTCCATTTAGGACTGGGAAACAAACGCTAGCTCGCATTACAAGAAACACACTCTGCTTTAGAAAAAAGAGCACTCTTCTACTCTACTGTGTTTCCTATAGGGCCCAAACAGTGAGCTTGCTCAGAACAAAAGAACTGTGCTTCCTACACACACGGAACATATGTAGTTCAACTCTGCTTAGGAAACTGACAAGAACAGTAGCTCCTATTCAGTCCAATACACTGTACTTGCTGGGAAAAGAGGCGAGTGCTATTTGCCCTGTGTATGGCAATGGGAGCGCAATAGTGACTTTCCTTACCAGAAAACAACTCTTGTTTGTAGGACCAGAAACTGCATGTGATTCAACTCCATTTAGGAATAGGAAACAAACGCTAGCTCGCCTTACAAGGAACACATTCTGCTTTTGAGAAAAGAGCACTCTTCTACTCTACTGTGTTTCCTATAGGGCCAGAACAGTGAGCTTGCTCAGAACATAAGAACTGTGCTTCCTACACACAGGGATCATATCTAGTTCAATTCTGCCTAGGAACATGACAAGAACAGTAGATACTCTTCAGTCCAATACACTGTACTTGCTGGGAACAGACGCCAGTGCTCTTTGTCCTCTGTATGGCAATGGCAGCGCAATAGTGACTCTTCTTACCAGAAAACAAATCATGCTCATAGGACCAGAAACTGCATGTGATTCAACTCCATTTAGGACTGGGAAACAAACGCTAGCTCGCCTTACATTAAACACACTCTGCTTTTGAGAAAAGAGCACTCTTCTATTCTACTGTGTTTCCTATGGGGTCCGAACAGTGAGCTTGCTCAGAACAAAAGAACTGTGCTTCCTACACACACAGGCCATATCTAGTTCAACTCTGCTTAGGAAACTGACAAGAACAGTAGATCCTCTTCAGTCCAATACACTGTACTTGCTGGGAACAGACGCCAGTGCTATTTTCACTGTGTACGGCAATTGGAGCACAATAGTGACTCGTCTTACCAGAAAACAACTCTTGCTCATAGGACAAAAAACTGCATGTGACTCAACTCCATTTAGGACTGGGAAACAAACTCTAGCTTGCTTTACAAGAAACACACTCTGCTTTTTAGAAAAGAGCACTCTTCTACTCTACTGTGTTTCCTATAGGGCCAGAACATGAGCTTTCTCAGAAAAAAAGAACTGTGCTTCCTACACACACGGGCCATATCTAGTACAACTCTGCTTAGGAAACTGACAAGAACAGTAGCTCCTCTTCATTCCGATACACTGTACTTGCTTGGAACAGACGCAAGTGCTATTTGCACTGTGTATGGCAATGGGAGCGCAATAGTGACTTTCCTTACCAGAAAACAACTCTTTTTCGTAGTACAGGAAAATACATGTGATTCAACTCCATTTAGGACTAGGAAACCAACGCTAGCTCGCCTTACAAGAAACACACTCTGCTTTAGAGAAAAGAGCACTCATCTACTCTACTGTGTTTCCTATAGGGCCAGAACAGTGAGCTTGCTCAGAACATAAGAACTGTGCTTCCTACACACACGGGCCATATCTAGTTCAACTCTGCTTAGGAAACTGACAAGAACAGTAGCTCCTCTTCATTCCGATACACTGTACTTGCTGGGAACAGAGGAGAGTGCTATTTGCACTTTGAATGGCATTGGGAGCGCAATAGTTACTTTCCTTAACAGAAAACAACTCTTGCTCGTAGGACCAAAAACTGCATGTGATTCAACTCCATTTATTACTGGGAAACAAACGCTAGCTCGCCTTACAAGAAACACACTCTGCTTTTGAGAAAGAGCACTCTTCTACTCTACTGTGTTTCCTATGGGGTCCGAACAGTGAGCTTGCTCAGAACAAAAGAACTGTGCTTCCTACACACACGGGCCATATCGAGTTCAACTGTGCTTAGGAAACTGACAAGAACAGTAGCTCCTCTTCAGTCCAATATACTTTACCTGCGGGTAACAGACGCGAGTGCTATTTGCACTGTGTATGGCAATTGGAGCACAATAGTGACTCGTCTTACCAGAAAACAACTCTTGCTCGTAGGACAAAAAACTGCATGTGACTCAACTCCATTTAGGACTAGGCAACAAACGCTAGCTCGCCTTACAAGAAACACACTCTGCTTTAGAAAAAAGGGCACTCCTCTACTCTACTGTGTTTCCTATAGGGCCAGAACAGTGAGCTTGCTCAGAACATAAGAACTGTGCTTCCTACACACACGGGCCATATCTAGTTCAACTCTGCTTGGGAACCTGACAAGAACAGTAGCACCTCTTCCATCCAATACACTGTACTTGCTGGGAACAGACGCATGTGCTATTTGCACTTTGTATGGCAATGGGAGCACAATAGTGACTTTCCTTACCAGAAAACAACTCTTAATCATAGGACCAGAAACTGCATGTGATTCCACTCCATTTAGGACTGGGAAACAAACTCTAGCTCGCCTTACAAGAAACACACTCTGCTTTAGAGAAAACAGCACTCTTCAACTCTACTGTGTTTCCTATGGAGTCCAAACAGAGAGCTTGCTCAGAACAAAAGAACTGCGCTTCCTACACACACGGACCATATCTAGTTCAACTCTGCTTAGGAAACTGACAAGAACAGTAGCTCCTCTTCAGTCCCATACACTGTAATTGCTGGGAACAGACGCGAGTACTATTTGCACTGTGTATGGCATTGGGAGTGCAATAGTGACTTTCCTTACCAGAAAACAACTCTTGCTCGTAGGACCAGAAACTGCATGTGATTCAACTCCATTTAGGACTGGGAAACAAATGCTAGCTCACCTTACATGAAACACACTCTACTTTTGAGAAAAGAGCACTCTTCTACTCTACTGTGCTTCCTATGGGGTCCGAACAGTGAGCTTGCTCAGAACAAAAGAACTGTGCTTCCTATACCCACGGGCCATATCTAGTTCAACACTGCTTAGGAAAGTGACAAGAACAGTAGATCCTCTTCAGTCCAATACACTGTACTTGCTGGGAACAGTCGCTAGTGCTATTTGTCCTGTGTATGGCAATGGCAGCGCAATAGTGACTCTTCTTAACAGAAAACAACTCTTGCTCGTAGGACAAGAAACTGTATGTGATTCAACTCCATTTAGGACTGGGCAACAAACTCTAGCACGCTTTACAAGAAACACACTCTGCTTTTGAGAAAAGAGCACTCTTCTACTCTAATGTATTTCCTATAGGGCCAGAACAGTGAGCTTGCTCAGAAAAAAAGAACTGTGCTTCCTACACACACGGGCCATATCTAGTTCAACTCTGCTTAGGAAACTGAGAAGAACAGTAGCTCCTCTTCAGTCCGATACACTGTACTTGCTGGGAACAGACGCATGGGCTATTTGCACTGTGTATGGCAATGGGAACGCAATAGTGACTTTCCTTACCAGAAAACAACTCTTGCTCGTAGGACCAGAAACTGCATGTGATTCAACTCCATTTAGAACTGGGAAACAAACGCTAGCTCGCCTTACAAGAAACACACTCTGCTTTAGAAAAAAGAGCACTCTTCTACTCCACTGTGTTTCCTATGGGGTACAAACAGTGAGCTTGCTCAGAACAAAAGAACTGTTCTTCCTACACACATGGCCCCCTAGTTAAACTCTTTAGAAAACTGTCAAGAACAGTAGCTCCTATTCAGTCCAATACATTGTATTTGCTGGGAACAGTCGCGAGTGCTATTTGCACTGTATAAGGCATTTGGAGCGCAATAGTGACTCTTTTTACCAGAAAACATCTCTTGCTCGAAGGTCCAAAAACTGCATGTGACTCAACTCCATTCAGGACTGGGAAACAAATGCGAGCTCGCCTTACAAGAAACACGCTCTGCTTTAGAGAAAAGAGCACTCTTCTACTCTACTGTGTTTCCTATAGGGCCAGAACAGTGAGCTTGCTCAGAACATAAGAACTGTGCCTCCTACACACACGGGCCATACCTAGTTCAACTCTGCTTAGGAAACTGACAACAACAGTAGATCCTCTTCAGTCCGATACACTGTACTTGCTGGGAACAGACGCATGGGCTATTTGCCCTGTGTATGGCAATGGGAGCTCAATAGTGACTTTCCTTACTAGAAAACAACTCTTGCTCGTAGGACCAGAAACTGCATGTGATTCAACTCCATTTAGGACTGGGAAACAAACACTAGCTCGCCTTACAAGAAACACACTCTGCTTTAGAGAAAAGACCACTCTTCTACTCTACTGTGTTTCCTATGGCGTCCGAACAGTGAGCTTGCTCAGAACAAAAAAAACCTGTTCTTCCTACACACACGGACATATCTAGTTCAAGTCTGCTTAGGAACCTGACAAGAACAGTAGATCCTCTTCAGTCCAATACACTGTTCTTGCTGCGAACAGACGCCAGTGCTATTTGCCTTGTGTAGGGCAATGGCAGCACAATAGTGACTCTTCTTACCAGAAAACAACTCTTGCTCGTAGTACCAGAAACTGCATGCGATTCAACTCCACTTAGGACTGGGAAACAAACGCTAGTTCGCCTTACAAGAAACACACTCTGCTTTTGAAAAAAGAGCACTCTTCTACTCCACTGTGTTTCCTATGGGGTACAAACAGTGAGCTTACTCAGAACAAAAGAACTGTTCTTCCTACACACACGGGCCATATCTAGTTAAACTCTTTAGGAAACTGACATGAACAGTAGCTCCTCTTCAGTCTGATACACTGTACTTGCTGGGAACAGACGCATATGCTATTTGCACTGTGTATGGCAATGGGAGCACAATAGTGATTTTCCTTACCAGAAAACAACTCTTGCTCGTAGGACCAGATACTGCATGTGATTCAACTCCATTTAGGACTGGGAAACAAACGCTGGCTCGCCTTACAAGAAACACACTCTGCTTTAGAGAAAAGAGCACTCTTCTACTCTATAGTGTTTCCTATAGGGCCAGAACAGTGAGCTTGCTCAGAACAAAAGTACTGTGCTTCCTACACACGGGCCATATCTAGTTCAACTCTGCTTAGGAAACTGACAAAAACAGTAGATCCTCTTCAATCCAATACACTGTACTTGCTTGGAACAGACGTGAGAGATATTTCCACTGTGTATGGCAAGGGTAGCGGAATAGTGACTTTCTTTACCAGAAAACAACTCTTGCTCTTAGCACCAGAAACTGCATGTGATTCAACTCCATTTAGGACTGGGAAACAAACGCTAGCTCGCCTTACACGAAACACACTCTGCTTTTGAGAAAAGAGGACAGCTCAACTCTACTGTGTTTCCTAGGGTGTCCGAACAGTTAGCTTGCTCAGAACAAAAGAACTGTGCTTCCTACAAACACGGCCATATCTAGTTCAACTCTGCTTAGGAACCTGACAAGAAGAGTAGATCCTCTTCAGTCCAATACACTGTACTTGGTGGGAACAGACGCCAGTGCTATTTGTCCAGTGTATGGCAATGGCAGCGCAATAGTGACTTTCCTTACCAGAAAACAACTCTTGCTCCTAGGACCAGAAACTGCATGTGATTCAACACCATTTAGGACTGGGAAACAAACCCTGCTCGCCTTACACGAAACACACTCTGCTTTTGAGAAAAGAGCACTCTTCTACTCTACTGTGTTTCCTATGGGGTCCGAACAGTGAGCTTGCTCAGAACAAAAAAACTGTGCTTCCTACACACACGGCCATATCTAGTTCAATTCTGCTTATAAACCTGACATAAACAGTAGATCCTCTTCAGTCAAATACACTGTACTTGCTGGGAACAGACGCCAGTGCTATTTGTCCTGTGTATGGCAATGTCAGTGCAATAGTGACTCTTCTTACAAGAAAACAACTCTTGCTCGTAGGACCAGAAACTGCATGTGATTCAACTCCATTTAGGACTGGGAAACAAACACTAGCTCGCCTTACAAGAAACACACACTGCTTTTTAGAAAAGAGCACTGTTCTACTCTACTGTGTTTCCTATGTGGTCCAAACAGTGAGCTTGCTCAGAACAAAACAACTGTGCTTCCTACAACACGCCGGACATATCTCGTTCAACTCTGCTTAGGAAACTGACAAAAACAGTATCTCCTCTTCAGTCCCATACACTGTACTTGCTGGGAACAAACGCGAGTGCTATTTGCACTGTGTATGGCAATGGGAGCTCAATAGTGACTTTCCTTACCAGAAAACAACTGTTGCTCGAAGGACCAGAAACTGCATGTGATTCAACTCCATATAAGACTGGGAAACAAACGCTAGCTCGCCTTACAAGAAACACACTCTGCTTTTGAGAAAATAGCACTCTTCTACTCTACTGTGTTTCCTATAGTGCCAGAAAAGTGAGCTTGCTCAGAAAAAAAGAACTGTACTTCCTACACACACCGCCATACCTAGTTCAATTCTGCTTAGGAACCTGACAAGAACATTAGATCTTCTTTAGTCCAATACACTGTACTGCTGGGAACAGACAACAGTGCTATTTGTCCTCTGTATGGCAATGACAGCGCAATAGTGACTCTTCTTACTAGAAAACAACTCTTGCTCGTAGGACCAGAAACTGCATGGGATTCAACTCCATTTAGGACTGGGAAACAAACACTAGTTCGCCTTACAAGAAACACACTCTGCTTTTGATAAAAGAGCACTCTTCTACTCTACTGTGTTTCCTATGGGGTCCGAATAGTGAGCTTGCTCAGAACAAAAGAACTGTGCTTCCTACACACACTGGCCATATCTAGTTCAACTCTGCTTAGGAAACTGACAAGAACAGTAGATCCTCTTCAGTCCAATACACTGTACTTGCTGGGAACAGACGCCAGTGCTATTTTCACTGTGTACGGCAATTGGAGCACAATAGTGACTATTCTTACCATAAAACAACTCTTGCTTGTAGGACCAGAAACTGCATGTGATTCAACTCCATTTAGGACTGGGAAACAAACGCTAGCTCGCCTTACAAGAAACGCACTCTGCTTTTGAGAAAAGAGCACTCTTCTACTCAACTGTGTTTCCTATGGGGTCCAAACAGTGAGCTTGCTCAGAACAAAAGAACTGTGCTTCCTGCACACACGGACCATATCTAGTTCAACTCTGCTGAGGAAACTGACAAGAACAGTTGCTCCTAATCAGTCCAATACACTGTACTTGAAGGGAACAGACACGAGTACTATTTGCACTGTGTATGGCATTTGGAGCGCAAGAGTTACTCTTCTTACCAGAAAACAACTCTTGCTCGTAGGACCAAAAACTGCATGTGACTCAACTCCATTTAGGACTGGGAAACAAACGCGAGCTCACCTTACAAGAAAAACACTCTGCTTTAGATAAAAGAGCACTCTTCTACTCTACTGTGTTTCCTGTGGGGTCCAAACTGTGAGGTTGCTCAGAACAAAAGAACTGTGCTTCCTACACACACGGGCCATATCTCGTTCAACTCTGCTTAGGAAACTGACAAGAACAGTAGCTCCTCTTCAGTCCAATACACTGTACTTGCTGGGAACAGACGCGAGTGCTATTTGCACTGTGTATGGCAATGGGAGCGCAATAGTGACTTCCTTACCAGAAAACTACTCTTGCTCGTAGGACCAGAAACTGCATGTGATTCAATTCCATTTAGGACTGGGAAACAAATGCTAGCTCGCTTTACAAGAAACACACTCTGCTTTTGAGAAAAGAGCACTCTTCTACTCTACTGTGTTTCCTATAGGGCCAGAACAGTGAGCTTGCAGAGAACAAAAGAACTGTGCTTCCTACACACACGGACCATATCTAGTTCAACTCTGCTTAGGAAACTGACAAGAACAGTAGCTCCTCTTCAGTCCAATACACTGTACTTGCTGGGAACAGACGCCAGTGCTATTTGCACTGTGTAAGGCAATTGGAGCACAATAGTGACTTCCTTACCAGAAAACAACTCTTGCTCGTAGGACCAGAAACTGCATGTGATTCAACTCCATTTAGGACTGGGAAACAAACGCTAGCTCGCCTTACAAGAAACACACTCTGCTTTTGAGAAAAGAGCACTCTTCTACTCTACTGTGTTTCTTATGGGGTCCAAAGAGTGAGCTTGCTCAGAACCAAAGAACTGTGCTTCCTACACACACGGACCATATCTTGCTCAACTCTGCTGAGGAAACTGACAAGAACATTTGCTCCTAATCAGTCCAATACACTGTACTTGAAGGGAACAGACGTGAGTACTATTTGCACTGTGTATGGCATTTGGAGCGCAAGAGTTACTCTTCTTACCAGAAAACAACTCTTGCTCGTAGGACCAAAAACTGCATGTGACTCAACTCCATTTAGGATTGGGAAACAAACGCGAGCTCACCTTACAAGAAAAACACTCTGCTTTAGAGAAAAGAGCACTCTTCTACTCTACTGTGTTTCCTATGGGGTCCAAACAGTGAGCTTGCTCAGAACAAAAGTACTGTGCTTCCTACACACACGGGCCATATCTCGTTCAACTCTGCTTAGGAAACTGACAAGAACAGTAGCTCCTCTTCAGTCCAATACACTGTACTTGCTGGGAACAGACGCGAGTGCTATTTGCACTATCTATGGCAATGGGAGCGCAATAGTGACTTCCTTACCAGAAAACAACTCTTGCTCGTAGGACCAGAAACTGCATGTGATTCAACTCCATTTAGGACTGGGAAACAAATGCTAGCTCGCTTTGCAAGAAACACACTCTGCTTTTGAGAAAAGAGCACTCTTCTACTCTACTGTGTTTCCTATAGTGAAAGAACAGTGAGCTTGCTGAGAACAAAGAACTGTGCTTCCTACACACACGGACCATATCTAGTTCAACTCTGCTTAGGAAACTGACAATAACAGTAGCTCCTCTTCAGTCCAATACACTGTACTTGCTGGGAACAGACGCGAGTGCTATTTGCACTGTGTATGGCAATTGGAGCGCAATAGTGACTCTTCTTACCAGAAAACAACTCTTGCTCGTAGGACCAGAAACTGCATGTGATTCAACTCCATTTAGGACTGGGAAACAAACGCTAGCTCGCCTTACAATAAACGCACTCTGCTTTTGAGAAAAGAGCACTCTTCTACTCTACTGTGTTTCCTATGTGGTCCGAACAGAGAGCTTGCTCAGAACAAAACAACTGTGCTTCCTACACACACGGACCATATCTAGTAAAACTCTGCTTAGGAACCTGACAAGAACAGTAGCTCCTCTTCAGTCCAATACACTGTACTTGCTGGGAACAGACGCGAGTGCTATTTGCACTATGTATGGCAATTGGAGCGCAATAGTGACTCCTACACACTGTGCTTCCTACACACACCGACCATATCTAGTTCAACTCTGCTTAGGAAACTGACAAGAACAGTAGCTCCTCTTCAGTCCAATACACTGTATACTCACTGAAAACAGACGCGAGTGCTATTTGTCTTGTGTATGGCAATGGCAGCACAATACTGACTATTCTTACCATAAAACAACTCTTGCTTGTAGGACCAGAAACTGCATGTGATTCAACTCCATTTAGGACTGGGAAACAAACGCTAGCTCGCCTTACAAGAAACGCACTCTGCTTTTGAGAAAAGAGCACTCTTCTAATCTACTGTGTTTCCTATGGTGTCCTAACAGTGAGCTTGCTCAGAACAAAAGAACTGTGCTTCCTACACACACGAACCATATCTAGTTCAACTCTGTTGAGGAAACTGACAAGAACAGTTGCTCCTAATCAGTCCAATACACTGTACTTGAAGGGAACAGACACGAGTACTATTTGCAGTGTGTATGGCATTTGGAGCACAAGAGTTACTCTTCTTACCAGAAAACAACTCTTGCTCGTAGGACCAAAAACTGCATGTGACTCAACTCCATTTAGGACTGGGAAACAAACGCGAGCTCACCTTACAAGAAACAAATGCTAGCTCGCTTTACAAGAAACACACTCTGCTTTTGATAAAAGAGCACTCTTCTACTCTACTGTGTTTCCTATAGGGCCAGAACAGTGAGCTTGCAGAGAACAAAAGAACTGTGCTTCCTACACACACGGACCATATCTAGTTCAACTCTGCTTAGGAAACTGACAATAACAGTAGCTCCTCTTCAGTCCAATACACTGTACTTGCTGGGAACAGACGCAAGTGCTATTTGCACTGTGTAAGGCAATTGGAGCACAATAGTTACTTCCTTACCAGAAAACAACTCTTGCTCGTAGGACCAGAAACTGCATGTGATTCAACTCCATTTAGGACTGGGAAACAAACACTAGCTCGCCTTACAAGAAACACACTCTGCTTTTGAGAAAAGAGCACTCTTCTACTCTACTGTGTTTCCTATGGGGTCCAAAGAGTGAGCTTGCTCAGAACCAAAGAACTGTGCTTCCTACACACACGGACCATATCTTGTTCAACTCTGCTGAAGAAACTGACAAGAACATTTGCTCCTAATCAGGACTCGGAAACAAATGCTAGCTCGCTTTACAAGAAACACACTCTGCTTTTGAGAAAAGAGCACTCTTCTACTCTACTGTGTTTCCTATAGGGCCAGAACAGTGAGCTTGCAGAGAACAAAAGAACTGTGCTTCCTACACACACGGACCATATCTAGTTCAACTCTGCTTAGGAACGTGACAAAAACAGTAGCTCCTCTTCAGTCCAATACACTGTACTTGCTGGGAACAGAAGCGAGTGCTATTTGCACTGTGTATGGCAATTGGAGCACAATAGTGACTCGTCTTACAAGAAAACAACTCTTGCTCGTAGGACCAGAAACTGCATGTGACTCAACTCCATTTAGGACTGGGAAACAAACGCTAGCTCGCCTTACAAGAAACACACTCTGCTTTAGACAAAAGAGCACTTTTCTACTCTACTGTGTTTCCTATAGGGCCAGAACAGTGAGCTTGCTCAGAACAAAAGAACTGTGCTTCCTACACACACCGACCATATCTAGTTCAACTCTGCTTAGGAAACTGACAAGAACAGTAGCTCCTCTTCAGTCCAATACACTGTACTTGCTGGGAACAGACGCAAGTGCTATTTGCACTGTGTAAGGCAATTGGAGCACAATAGTTACTTCCTTACCAGAAAACAACTCTTGCTCGTAGGACCAGAAACTGCATGTGATTCAACTCCATTTAGGACTGGGAAACAAACACTAGCTCGCCTTACAAGAAACACACTCTGCTTTTGAGAAAAGAGCACTCTTCTACTCTACTGTGTTTCCTATGGGGTCCAAAGAGTGAGCTTGCTCAGAACCAAAGAACTGTGCTTCCTACACACACGGACCATATCTTGTTCAACTCTGCTGAAGAAACTGACAAGAACATTTGCTCCTAATCAGGACTCGGAAACAAATGCTAGCTCGCTTTACAAGAAACACACTCTGCTTTTGAGAAAAGAGCACTCTTCTACTCTACTGTGTTTCCTATAGGGCCAGAACAGTGAGCTTGCAGAGAACAAAAGAACTGTGCTTCCTACACACACGGACCATATCTAGTTCAACTCTGCTTAGGAACGTGACAAAAACAGTAGCTCCTCTTCAGTCCAATACACTGTACTTGCTGGGAACAGAAGCGAGTGCTATTTGCACTGTGTATGGCAATTGGAGCACAATAGTGACTCGTCTTACAAGAAAACAACTCTTGCTCGTAGGACCAGAAACTGCATGTGACTCAACTCCATTTAGGACTGGGAAACAAACGCTAGCTCGCCTTACAAGAAACACACTCTGCTTTAGACAAAAGAGCACTTTTCTACTCTACTGTGTTTCCTATAGGGCCAGAACAGTGAGCTTGCTCAGAACAAAAGAACTGTGCTTCCTACACACACCGACCATATCTAGTTCAACTCTGCTTAGGAAACTGACAAGAACAGTAGCTCCTCTTCAGTCCAATACACTGTACTTGCTGGGAACAGACGCGAATGCTATTTGCACTGTGTATGGCAATGGGAGCGCAATAGTGACTTCCTTACCAGAAAACAACTCTTGCTCGTAGGACCAGAAACTGCATGTGATTCAACTCCATTTAGGACTGGGAAACAAATGCTAGCTCGCTTTACAAGAAACACACTCTGCTTTTGAGAAAAGAGCACTCTTCTACTCTACTGTGTTTCCTATAGTGCCAGAACAGTGAGCTTGCTGAGAACAAAGAACTGTGCTTCCTACACACACGGACCATATCTAGTTCAACTCTGCTTAGGAAACTGACAATAACAGTAGCTCCTCTTCAGTCCAATACACTGTACTTGCTGGGAACAGACGCGAGTGCTATTTGCACTATGTATGGCAATTGGAGCGCAATAGTGACTCTTCTTACCAGAAAACAACTCTTGCTCGTAGGACCAGAAACTGCATGTGATTCAACTCCATTTAGGACTGGGAAACAAACGCTAGCTCGCCTTACAATAAACGCACTCTGCTTTTGAGAAAAGAGCACTCTTCTGCTCTACTGTGTTTCCTATGGGGTCCGAACAGTGAGCTTGCTCAGAACAAAACAACTGTGCTTCCTACACACACGGACCATATCTAGTAAAACTCTGCTTAGGAACCTGACAAGAACAGTAGCTCCTCTTCAGTCCAATACACTGTACTTCCTGGGAACAGAAGCGAGTGCTATTTGCACTGTGTATGGCAATTTGAGCACAATAGTGACTCGTCTTACAAGAAAACAACTCTTGCTCGTAGGACCAAAAACTGCATGTGACTCAACTCCATTTAGGACGGGGAAACAAACGCTAGCTCGCCTTACAAGAAACACACTCTGCTTTAGAGAAAAGAGCACTTTTCTACTCTACTGTGTTTCCTATAGGGCCAGAAAAGTGAGCTTGCTCAGAACAAAAGAACTGTGCTTCCTACACACACCGACCATATCTAGTTCAACTCTGCTTAGGAAACTGACAAGAACAGTAGCTCCTCTTCAGTCCAATACACTGTATACTCGCTGAAAACAGACGCGAGTGCTATTTGTCCTGTGTATGGCAATGGCAGCACAATAGTGACTATTCTTACGATAAAACAACTCTTGCTTGTAGGACCAGAAACTGCATGTGATTCAACTCCATTTAGGACTGGGAAACAAACGCTTGCTCGCCTTACAAGAAACGCACTCTGCTTTTGAGAAAAGAGCACTCTTCTACTCTACTGTGTTTCCTATGGGGTCCAAACAGTGAGCTTGCTCAGAACAAAAGAACTGTGTTTCCTACACACACGGACCATATCTAGTTCAACTCTGCTGAGGAAACTGACAAGAACAGTTGCTCCTAATCAGTCCAATACACTGTACTTGAAGGGAACAGACGCGAGTACTATTTGCACTGTGTATGGCATTTGGAGCACAAGAGTTACTCTTCTTACCAGAAAACAACTCTTGCTCGTAGGACCAAAAACTGCATGTGACTCAACTCCATTTAGGACTGGGAAACAAACGCGAGCTCACCTTACAAGAAAAACACTCTGCTTTAGAGAAAAGAGCACTCTTCTACTCTACTGTGTTTCCTGTGGGGTCCAAACTGTGAGGTTGCTCAGAACAAAAGAACTGTGCTTCCTACACACACGGGCCATATCTCGTTCAACTCTGCTTAGGAAACTGACAAGAACAGTAGCTCCTCTTCAGTCCAATACACTGTACTTGCTGGGAACAGACGCGAGTGCTATTTGCACTGTGTATGGCAATGGGAGCGCAATAGTGACTTCCTTACCAGAAAACTACTCTTGCTCGTAGGACCAGAAACTGCATGTGATTCAATTCCATTTAGGACTCGGAAACAAATGCTAGCTCGCTTTACAAGAAACACACTCTGCTTTTGAGAAAAGAGCACTCTTCTACTCTACTGTGTTTCCTATAGGGCCAGAACAGTGAGCTTGCAGAGAACAAAAGAACTGTGCTTCCTACACACACGGACCATATCTAGTTCAACTCTGCTTAGGAAACTGACAATAACAGTAGCTCCTATTCAGTCCAATACACTGTACTTGCTGGGAACAGACGCGAGTGCTATTTGCACTGTGTAAGGCAATTGGAGCACAATAGTGACTTCCTTACCAGAAAACAACTCTTGCTCGTAGGACCAGAAACTGCATGTGATTCAACTCCATTTAGGACTGGGAAACAAACGCTAGTTCGCCTTACAAGAAACACACTCTGCTTTTGAGAAAAGAGCACTCTTCTACTCTACTGTGTTTCCTATGGGGTCCAAACAGTGAGTTTGCTCAGAAAAAAAACTGTGCTTCCTACACACAGACCATATCTAGTTCAACTCTGCTTAGGAAACTGACAAGAACAGTAGCTCCTCTTCAGTCCAATACACTGTACTTGCGGGGAACAGACACGAGTGCTATTTGCACTGTGTATGGCTATTGGAGCACAATAGTGACTTCCTTACCAGAAAACAACTCTTGCTCATAGGACCAGAAACTGCATGTGATTCAACTCCATTTAGGACTGGGAAACAAACGCTAGCTCGCCTTACAAGAAACACACTCTGCTTTTGAGAAAAGAGCACTGTTCTACTCTACTGTGTTTCCTATAGGGCCAGAACAGTGAGCTTGCTGAGAACAAAAGAACTGTGCTTCCTGCACACACGGGCCATATCTAGTTCAACTCTGCTTAGGAACATGACAAAAACAGTAGCTCCTCTTCAGTCCAATACACTGTACTTGCTGGGAACAGAAGCGAGTGCTATTTGCACTGTGTATGGCAATTGGAGCACAATAGTGACTGGTCTTACAAGAAAACAACTCTTGCTCGTAGGACCAGAAACTGCATGTGACTCAACTCCATTTAGGACTGGGAAACAAACGCTAGCTCGCCTTACAAGAAACACACTCTGCTTTAGACAAAAGAGCACTTTTCTACTCTACTGTGTTTCCTATAGGGCCAGAACAGTGAGCTTGCTCAGAACAAAAGAACTGTGCTTCCTACACACACCGACCATATCTAGTTCAACTCTGCTTAGGAAACTGACAAGAACAGTAGCTCCTCTTCAGTCCAATACACTGTACTTGCTGGGAACAGACGCGAATGCTATTTGCACTGTGTATGGCAATGGGAGCGCAATAGTGACTTCCTTACCAGAAAACAACTCTTGCTCGTAGGACCAGAAACTGCATGTGATTCAACTCCATTTAGGACTGGGAAACAAATGCTAGCTCGCTTTACAAGAAACACACTCTGCTTTTGAGAAAAGAGCACTCTTCTACTCTACTGTGTTTCCTATAGTGCCAGAACAGTGAGCTTGCTGAGAACAAAGAACTGTGCTTCCTACACACACGGACCATATCTAGTTCAACTCTGCTTAGGAAACTGACAAGAACAGTAGCTCCTCTTCAGTCCAATACACTGTACTTGCGGGGAACAGACACGAGTGCTATTTGCACTGTGTATGGCTATTGGAGCACAATAGTGACTTCCTTACCAGAAAACAACTCTTGCTCATAGGACCAGAAACTGCATGTGATTCAACTCCATTTAGGACTGGGAAACAAACGCTAGCTCGCCTTACAAGAAACACACTCTGCTTTTGAGAAAAGAGCACTGTTCTACTCTACTGTGTTTCCTATAGGGCCAGAACAGTGAGCTTGCTGAGAACAAAAGAACTGTGCTTCCTGCACACACGGGCCATATCTAGTTCAACTCTGCTTAGGGACGTGACAAAAACAGCAGCTCCTCTTCAGTCCAATACACTGTACTTGCTGGGAACAGAAGCGAGTGCTATTTGCACTGTGTATGGCAATTGGAGCACAATAGTGACTCGTCTTACAAGAAAACAACTCTTGCTCGTAGGACCAGAAACTGCATGTGACTCAACTCCATTTAGGACTGGGAAACAAACGCTAGCTCGCCTTACAAGAAACACACTCTGCTTTAGACAAAAGAGCACTTTTCTACTCTACTGTGTTTCCTATAGGGCCAGAACAGTGAGCTTGCTCAGAACAAAAGAACTGTGCTTCCTACACACACGGACCATATCTAGTTCAACTCTGCTTAGGAAACTGAGAAGAACAGTAGCTCCTCTTCAGTCCAATACACTGTACTTGCTGGGAACAGACGTAGTGCTATTTGTCCTGTGTATTGCAATGGCAGCACAATAGTGACTATTCTTACCATAAAACAACTCTTGCTGGTAGGACCCGAAATTGCATGTGATTCAACTCCATTTAGGACTGGGAAACAAACGCTAGCTCGCCTTTCAAGAAACACACTCTGGTTTAGAGAAAAGAACACTTTTCTACTCTACTGTGTTTCCTATCGGGCCAGAACAGTGAGCTTGCTGAGAGCAAAAAACTGTGCTTCCTACACACACCGACCATATCTAGTTCAACTCTGCTTAGGAACGTGACAAAAACAGTAGCTCCTCTTCAGTCCAATACACTGTACTTGCTGGGAACAGAAGCGAGTGCTATTTGCACTGTGTATGGCAATTGGAGCACAATAGTGACTCATCTTACAAGAAAACAGCTCTTGCTCGTAGGACCAAAAACTGCATGTGACTCAACTCCATTTAGGACTGGGAAACAAACGCTAGCTCGCCTTACAAGAAACACACTCTGCTTTAGACAAAAGAGCACTTTTCTACTCTACTGTGTTTCCTATAGGGCCAGAACAGTGAGCTTGCTCAGAACAAAAGAACTGTGCTTCCTACACACACCGACCATATCTAGTTCAACTCTGCTTAGGAAACTGACAAGAACAGTAGCTCCTTTTCAGTCCAATACACTGTACTTGCTGGGAACAGACGTAGTGCTATTTGTCCTGTGTATTGCAATGGCAGCACAATAGTGACTATTCTTACCATAAAACAACTCTTGCTGGTAGGACCCGAAATTGCATGTGATTCAACTCCATTTAGGACTGGGAAACAAACGCTAGCTCGCCTTTCAAGAAACACACTCTGCTTTAGAGAAAAGAGCACTCTTCTACTCTACTGTGTTTCCTATAGGGCCAGAACAGTGAGCTTGCTCAGAACAAAAGAACTATGCTTCCTACACACACCGACCATATCTAGTTCAACTCTGCTTAGGAAACTGACAAGAACAGTAGCTCCTCTTCAGTCCAATACACTGTACTTGCTGGGAACAGACGCGAGTGCTATTTGTACTGTATATGGCAAGGGGAGCGCAATAGTGACTTTTCTTACCAGAAAACAACTCCTGCTCTTAGGACCAGAAACTGCATGTGATTCAACTCCATTTAGGACTGGGAAACAAACGCTAGCTCGCCTTACAAGAAACACACTCTGCTTTTGAGAAAAGAGCACTCTTCTACTCTACTGTGTTTCCTATGGTGTCCAAACAGTGAGATTGCTCAGAACAAATGAACTGTGCTTCCAAAATACACGGCCATATCTAGTTCAATTCTGCTTAGGAACCTGACACGAACAGTAGATCCTCTTCAGTCCAATACACTGTACTTGCTGGGAACAGATGCCAGTGCTATTTGTCCTGTGTATGTCAATGGCAGCGCAATAGTGACTTCCCTTACCAGAAAACAACTCTTGCTCGTAGGACGAGAAACTGCATGGGATTCAACTCCATTTAGGACTGGGAAACAAACGATAGCTCGCCTTACAAGAAACACACTCTGCTTTAGATAAAGAGCACTTTTCTACTCTACTGTGTTTCCTATAGGGCCAGAACAGTGAGCTTGCTCAGAACAAAAGAACTGTGCTTCCTACACACACGGACCATATCTAGTTCAACTCTGCTTAGGAAACTGACAAGAACAGTAGCTCCTCTTCAGTACAATTAACTGTACTTGTGGGGAACAGACGCGAGTGCTACTTGCACTGCGTATGGCAATTGGAGCACAATATTGACTCGTCTTACCAGAAAACAACTCTTGCTCATAGGACAAAAAACTGCATGTGACTCAACTCCACTTAGGACTAGGAAACAAACACTAGCTCGCCTTACAAGAAACACACTCTGCTTTTGAGAAAAGAGCACTCTTCTACTCTACTGTGTTTCCTATGTGTTCCGAAGTGTGAGCTTGCTCATAACAAAAGAACTGTGCTTCCTACACACATGGCCATATCTAGTTCAAGTCTGCTTAGGAACCTGACAAGAACAGTAGATCCTCTTCAGTCCAATACACTGTACTTGCTGGGAACAGACGCCAGTGCTATTTGTCCTGTGTATGGCAATGGCAGCGCAATAGTGACTTTCCTTACCAGAAAACAACTCTTGATCGTAGGACCAGAAACTGCATGTGATTCAACTCCATTTAGGACTGGGAAACAAACTCTAGCACGCTTTACAAGAAACACACTCTGCTTTTGAGAAAAGAGCACTCTTCTACTCTACTGTGTATCCTATAGGGCCAGAACAGTGAGCTTGCTCAGAAAAAAAGAACTGTGCTTCCTACCCACACGGGCCTTATCTAGTTCAACTCTGCTTAGGAAACTGACAAGAACAGTAGCTCCTCTTCAGTCTGATACACTGTACTTGCTGGGAACAGACGCATGTGCTATTTGCACTGTGTATGGCAATGGGAGCGCAATAGTGACTTTCCTTACCAGAAAACAACTCTTGCTCGTAGGACCAGAAACTGCATGTGATTCCACTCCATTTGGACTGGGAAACAAACGCTAGCTCTCCTTACAAGAAACACACTCTGCTTTAGAGAAAAGAGCACTGTTCTACTCTACTGTGTTTCCTATGGTGTCCAAACAGTGAGCTTGCTCAGAACAAAGAACTGTGCTTCCTACACACACGAACCATATCTAGTTCAGCTCTGCTTAGGAAACTGACACAAACAGAAGCTCCTCTTCAGTCCAATACATTGTACTTGCTGGGAACAGATGCCAGTGCTATTTGTCCAGTGTAGGACAATGGCAGCGCAATATTGACTCTTCTTAACAGAAAACAACTCTTGCTCGTAGGACCAGAAACTGCATGTGATTCAACTCCATTTAGGACTGGAAAACAAACGCTAGCTCACCTTACGAGAAAGACACTCTGCTTTTGAGAAAAGAGCACTCTTCTACTCTACTGAGTTTCCTATGGGGTCCAAACAGTGAGCTTGCTCAGAACAAAAGAACTGTGCTTCCTACACACACCGACCATATCTAGTTCAACTCTGCTTAGGAAAATGACAAGAACAGTAGCTATTCTTCAGTCCGATACACTGTATTTGCTGGGAACAGAAGCGAGTGCTATTTGCACTGTGTAAGGCAATGGGAGCTCAATAGTTACTTTCCTTACCAGAAAACAACTCTTGCTCGTAAGACCAGAAACTGCATGTAATTCAACTCCATTTAGGACTGGGAAACAAACGCTAGCTCGCCTTACAAGAAACACACTCTGCTTTAGAGAAAAGAGCACACTTCTACTCTACTGTGTTTCCTATAGGGCCAGAAGAGTGAGCTTGCTCAGAACAAAAGAACTGTGCTTCCTACACACACGGGCCATATCTAGTTCAACTCTGCTTAGGAAACTGACAAGAACAGTAGCTCCTCTTCAGTCCAATACACTGTACTTGCGGGGAACAGACGCGAGTGCTATTTGCACAGTGTATGGCTATTGGAGCACAATAGTGACTCGTCTTACCAGAAAACAACTCTTGCTCGTAGGACAAAAAACTGTATGTGATTCAACTCCATTTAGGACTGGGAAACAAATGCTAGCTCGCCTTACAAGAAACACAATCTGCTTTAGAGAAAAGAGCACTCTTCTACTCTACTGTGTTTCCTATGGTGTCCGAACAGTGAGCTTGCTCAGAACAAAAAAACTGTGCTTCCTACACACACGGCCATATCTAGTTCAATTCTGCTTATAAACCTGACAAGAACAGTAGATCCTCTTCAGTCCAATACACTGTACTTGCTGGGAACAGACGCCAGTGCTATTTGTCCTGTGTATGGCAATGGCAGCGCAATAGTGACTCTTCTTACAAGAAAACAACTCTTGCTCATAGGACCAGAAACTGCATGTGATTCTACTCCATTTAGGACTGGGAAACCAACACTAGCTCGCCTTACAAGAAACACACTCTGCTTTTGAGAAAAGAGCACGCTTCTACTCTACTGTGTTTCCTATGGGGTCCAAACAGTGAGTTTGCTCAGAACAAGAAACTGTGCTTCCTACACACAGACCATATCTAGTTCAACTCTGCTTAGGAAACTGACAAGAACAGTAGCTCCTCTTCAGTCCAATACACTGTACTTGCGGGGAACAGACACGAGTGCTATTTGTACTGTGTATGGCTATTAGAGCACAATAGTGACTTCCTTACCAGAAAACAACTCTTGCTCGTAGGACCAGAAACTGCATGTGATTCAACTCCATTTAGGACTGGGAAACAAACGCTAGCTTGCCTTACAAGAAACACACTCTGCTTTTGAGAAAAGAGCACTCTTCTACTGTACTGTGTTTCCTATGGGGTCCAAACAGTGAGCTTGCTCAGAACAAAAGAACTGTGCTTCCTACACACACGGACCATATCTAGTTCAACTCTGCTGAGGAAACTGACAAGAACAGTTGCTCCTAATCAGTCCAATACACTGTACTTGAAGGGAACAGACGCGAGTACTATTTGCACTGTGTATGGCATTTGGAGCGCAAGAGTTACTCTTCTTACCAGAAAACAACTCTTGATCGTAGGACCAAAAACTGCATGTGACTCAACTCCATTTGGAATGGGAAACAAACGCGAGCTCACCTTACAAGAAAAACACTCTGCTTTAGAGAAAAGAGCACTCTTCTACTCTACTGTGTTTCCTGTGGTGTCCAAACAGTGAGCTTGCTCAGAAAAAAACAACTGTGCTTCCTACACACACGGGCGATATCTAGTTCAACTCTGCTTTGGAAACTGACGAGAACAGTAGCTCCTCTTCATTCCAATACACTGTACTTGCTGGAAACAGACACCAGTGCGATTTGCACTGTGTACAGCAATGGGACCGCAATAGTGACTCTTCTTACCAGAAAACAACTCTTGCTCGTAGGACCACAAACTCCATGTGATTCAACTCCATTTAGCACTGGGAAACAAACACTAGCTCGCCTTACAAGAAACACACTCTGCTTTTGAGGAAAGAGCAAGCTTCTTCTCTACTGTGTTTCCTATAGGGCCAGAACAGTGAGCTTACTGAGTGCAAAAGAACTGTGCTTCCTACACACATGGGACATATCTAGTTCAACTCTGCTTAGGAACCTGACAAGAACAGTACATCCTCTTCAGTCCAATACACTGTACATGATGGGAACAGAAGCCAGTGCTATTTGCACTGTGTATGACAATGGGAGCGCAATAGTGACTCTTCTTACCAGAAAACAACTCTTGCTGGTAGGACCATTAACTGCATGTGATTCAACTCCATTTAGGACTGGGAAACAAACGCTAGCTCGCCTTACAAGAAACACACTCTTTTTTTGAGAAAAGAGCACTCTTCTACTCTAATGTGTTTCCTATAGGGCCAGTACAGCGAGCTTGCTCAGAAGAAAAGAACTGTGCTTCCTACACACACAGGCCATGTCTAGTTCAACTCTGCTTAGGAAACTGATGAGAACAGTAGCTCCTCTTCAGTCCAATACACTGTACTTGCTGGGTACATACGCGAGTGCTATTTGCACTGTGTACAGCAATGGGAGCGCAATAGTTACTCTTCTAACCAGAAAACAACTCTTGCTCGTAGGACCAGAAACTGAATGTCATTCAACTCCGTTTAGGACTGGGAAACAAACGCTAGCTCGCCTTACAAGAAACATACTCTTCTTTTTGAGTAAAGTGCACTCTTCAACTCTACTGTGTTTTCTATGGGGTCTGAATTGTGAGCTTGCTGAGAACAAAAGAACTGTGCTTCCTACACACTCGCGCCATATCCAATTCAACTCCGCTTAGGAAAATGACAAGAACAGTTGCTCCTCTTCAGCCCAATACACTGTACTTGCTGGGAACAGACGCCAGTGCTATTTGCCCTGTGTATGACAATGGGAGCGCAACAGTTACTCTTATTACCAGAAAAAGCTCTTGCTCGTAGGACCAGAAACTGCATGTTATTCAACTCCATTTAGGACTGGGAAACAAACGCTAGCTCGCCTTACAAGAAACACACTCTGCTTTTGAGAAAAGAGCACTCTTCTACTCTACTGTGTTTTCTATGGGGTCCGAACAGTGAGATTGCTGAGAACAAAACAACTGTGCTTCCTACACACACGGGCCATATCTAGTTCAACTCTGCTTAGGAAACTGACAAGAACAGTAGCTCCTCTTCAGTCCAATACACTGTACTTGCTGGGAACAGACGCAAGGGCTGTTTGCACTGTGTATGTCAAAGGGAGCACAATAGTCACTCTTCTAACCAGAAAACAACTCTTGCTCGTAGGACCAGAAACTGCATGTGTATTTGAACTCCATTTAGGACTGGGAAACAAATGCTAGCTCGCCTTACAAGAAACACACTCTGCTTTTGAGAAAAGAGCACCTGTCTACTCTACTGTGTTTCCTATGGGGTTGGAACAGTGAGCTTGCTCAGAACAAAAGAACTGTGCTTCCTAAACACATGGGCCATATCTAGTTCAACTTTGCTTAGGAAACTGACAAGAACAGTAGCTCCTCTTCAGTCCAATACACTGTACTTGCTGGAAACAGAAGCGAGTGCTATTTGTACTGTGTATGGCAATGGGAGCGCAATAGTGACTCTTCTTACCAGAAAACAACTCTTGCTCGTAGGACCAAAAACTGCATTTCATTCAACTTCATTTAGGACTGGTAAACAAACACTAGCTCGCCTTACAAGAAACACACTCTGCTTTTGAGAAAAGAGCACTCTTCTATTCTACTGTGTTTCCTATAGGGCCAGAACAGTGAGCTTGCTCAGAACAAAAGAACTGTGCTTCCTCCACACACAGGCCATATCTAGTTCAATTCTGCTTAGGATACTGACAAGAACAGTAGCTCCTATTCAGTCCAATACACTGTACTTGCTGGGAACAGACGCGAGTGCTATTTGCACTGTGTATGTCAAAGGGAGCACAATAGTGACTCTTCTTACCAGAAAACAACTATAGCTCATAGGACCAGAAACTGCATGTGTATTTTAACTCCATTTAGGACTGGGAAACACATGCTAGCTCGCCTTACAAGAAACACACTCTGCTTTTGAGAAAAGAGCACTCTTCTACTCTACTGTGTTTCCTATATGGTTCGAACAGTGAGCTTGCTCAGAAAAAAAGAACTGTGCTTCCTAAACACACAGGCCATATCTAGTTCAACTCTTCTTAGGAAACTGACAAGAACAGTAGCTCCTCTTCAGTCCAATACACTGTACTTGATGGGAACAGACACGAGTGCTATTTGTACTGTGTATGGCAATGGGAGCGCAATAGTGACTCTTCTTTACCAGAAAACAATTCTTGCTCGTAGAACCAAAAACTGCATGTGATTCAACTCCATTGAGGACTGGGAAACAAACGCTAGCTCGCCTTAGAAGAAACACACTCTGATTTTGAGAAAAGAGCACTTTTCTACTCTACTGTTTTTCCTAAATGGGCAGAACAGTGAGCTTGCTCAGAACAAAAGAACTTTGCTTCCTACACACACGGGCCATATCTAGTGCAATTCTGCTTAGGAAACTGACAAGAACAGTAGATCCTTTTCAGTCCAATACACTGTACTTGCTGGGAACAGAAGCCAGTGCTATTTGCCCTGTGTATGACAATGGGAGCGCAATAGTGACTCTTCCTACGAGAACACAACTCTAGCTCATAGGACCAGAAACTGCATGTGACTCATCTCCATTTAGGATTGGGAAACAAACGCTAGCTCCTCTTACAAGAAACACACGCTGCTTTTGAGAATAGGGCACACATCTACTCTACTGTATTTCCTATGGGGTCCAAACAGTGTGCTTGCTCAGAACAAAAAAACTGTGCTTCCTACACACACGGGTCATATCTAGTTCAACTCTGCTTAGGAAACGGACAAGAACAGTAGCTCCTCTTCATTCCAATACACTGTACTTGCTCGGAACAGACGCGAGTGCTATTTGCACTGTATATTGCAATGGGAGCGCAATAGTGACTTTCCTTACCAGAAAACAGCTCTTGTTCCTAGGACCTTAAACTGCATGTGATTCAACTCCATTTAGGACTGGGAAAAAAAACGCCTGCTCACCTTACAAGAAACACACTCTGCTTTTGAGAAAAGAGCACTCTTTTACTCTACTGTGTTTCCTATGGGGTCGAACAGTGAGCTTGCTCAGAACAAAAGAACTGTGCTTCCTACACACACGGGCCATATCTAGTTCAACTCTGCTTAGGAAACTGACAAGAACAGTAGCTCCTCTTCAGTCCAATACACTGTACTTGCTGGGAAAAGACACGAGTGCTATTTGTACTGTGTATGGCAATGGGAGCGCAACAGTGACTCTTCTTACCAGAAAACAACTCTTGCTCGTAGGACCAGAAACTGCATGTGATTCAACTCCATTTAGGACGGGGAAACAAACGCTAGCTCGCCTTACAAGAAACACACTCTGCTTTTGAGAAATAAGCACTATTCTACTCTCCTGTGTTTCCAATAGGGCCAAAATAGTGAGCTTGCTCAGAACAAAAGAACTGTGCTTCCTACACACTCGCGCCATATCTAATTCAACTCTGCTTAGGAAAATGACAAGAACAGTAGCTCCTCTTCAGCCCAATACACTGTACTTGCTAGGAACAGATCCGAGTGCTATTTGCACTGTGTATGGCAATGGGAGCGCAAAATGGACTCTTCTTACCAGAAAACAAGTCTCGCTCGTAGGACCAGAAACTGCATGTGAATTTGAACTCCATTTAGGACTGGGAAACAAATGCTAGCTCGCCTTACAAGAAACACACTCAGCTTTTGAGAAAAGAGCACCCTTCTACTCTACTGTGTTTCCTATGGGGTTCGAACAGTGAGCTTGCTCAGAACAAAGAACTGTGCTTCCTACACACACGGGCCATATCTAGTTCACCTCTGCTTAGGAAACTGACAAGAACAGTAGCTCCTCTTCAGTCCAATACACTGTACTTGCTAGAAACAGAAGCGAGTGCTATTTGTACTGTGTATGTCAAAGGGAGCACAATAGTGACTCTTTTTACCAGAAAACGACTCTAGCTCATAGGACCAGAAACTGCATGTGTATTTGAACTCCCTTTAGTACTGGGAAACAAATGCTAGTTCGCCTTACCAGAAACACACTGTACTTGCTGGGAACAGACGCGAGGGCTATTTGCACTGTGTACGGCAATGGGAGCACAATAGTGACTCTTCTTACCAGAAAACAACTCTTGCTCTTAGGAACAGAAACTGCATTTGATTCAATCCACTTAGGACTAGGATCAAATGCTAGCTCGCCTTACAAGAAACATGCTATGCTTTTGAGAATAGGGCACACATCTTCTCTACTGTGTTTCCTATGGGGTCCAAACAGTGAGCTTGCTCAGAACAGAAGAACTGTGCTTCCTACACACACGGGCCATATCTAGTTCAACTCTGCTTAGGAAACTGACGAGAACAGTAGCTCCTCTTCAGTCCAATACACTGTACTTGCTGTAACAGACGCGAGTGCTATTTGTACTGTGTATGGCAATTGGAGCGCAATAGTGACTCTTCATACCAGAAAACAACTCTTGCTCATAGGACCAGAACCTGCATGTGATTCAACTCCATTTAGGATTGGGAAATAAAGGCTAGCTCGCCTTACAAGAAACACACTCAGCTTTTGAGAATAGGGCACACATCTACTCTACTGTGTTTCCTATAGGGCAAGAACAGTGAGCATGCTCAGAACAAAAGAACTGGGCTTCCTACACACACGGGCCATATCTAGTTCAACTCTGCTTAGGAAACTGACGAGAACAGTAGCTCCTCTTCAGTCCAATACACTGTAATTACTGGGTACAGACGCGAGTGCTCTTTGCACTGTGTATGGCAATGGGAGCGCAATAGTGACTCTTCTTACCAGAAAACAACTCTTGCTCGTAGGACCAAAAACTGCATGTGATTCAACTCCATTTAGGACTAGGAAACAAACGCTAGCTCGCCTTAGAAGAAACACACTCTGCTTTTGAGAAAAGAGCACTTTTCTACTCTACTGTTTTTCCTATATGGCCAGAACAGTGAGCTTGCTCAGAACAAAAGAACTTTGCTTCCTACACACACATCTACTCTACTGTGTTTCCTATAGGACCAGAAAAGAGAGCTTGCTCAGAACAAAAGAACTGGCTTCCTACATACACGGCCATATATAGTTCAATTCTGCATAGGAAACTGACAAGAACAAAAGATTTTTTTCAGTCCAATACACTGTACATGCTGGGAAGAGAAACCAGTGCTATTCGCCCTGTGTATGACAATGGGAGCGCAATAGTGACTCTTCTTACCAGAAAACAACTCTTGCTTGTAGGACCAGAAACTGCATGTGTATTTCAACTCCATTTAGGACTGGGAAACAAATGCTAGCTCGCCTTACAAGAAACGCACTCTGCTTTTGAGAAAAGAGCACTCTTCTACTCTACTGTGTTTCCAGTGGTGTTCGAACGTGAGCTTGCTCAAAACAAAAGAACGGTGCTTCCTACACACACGGGCCATATCTAGTTCAACTCTGCTTAGGAAAATGACAAGAACATTAGCTCCTCTTCAGCCCAATACACTGTACTTGCTGGGAACAGATGCGAGGGCTATTTGCACTGTGTATGGCAATGGGAGCGCAATAGTGACTTTCCTTACCAGAAAACAACTCTTGCATGTAGGAACAAAAACTGTATGTGATTCAACTCCATTTAGAACTTGGAAACAAACGCTAGCTCGCCTTAGAAGAAACACACTCTGCTTTTGAGAAAACAGCACTCTTCTACTCTAATGTGTTTCCTATAGGGCCAGAACAGTGAGCTTGCTCAGAACAAAAGAACTGTGCTTCCTACACATGGCCATATCTAGATCAATTGTGCTCAGGAAACTGACAAGAACAGTAGATCCTCTTCAGTCCAATACACTGTACTTACTGGGAACAGACGCCAGTGCTATTTGCCCTGTGTATGACAATGGGAGCACAATAGTGACTCTTCTTACCACAAAACAACTCTTGCTCATAGGACCAGAAACTGCATGTGATTCAACTCCATTTAGGATTGGGAAAAACGCTAGCTCGCCTTACAAGAAACACACTCTGCTTTTGAGAATAGGGCACACATCTACTCTACTGTGTTTCCTATTGGGTCCAAACAGTGAGCTTGCTCAGAACAAAAGAACTGTGCTTCCTACACACACGGGTCATAACTAGTTCAACTCTGCTTAGGAAACTGACAAGAACAGTAGCTCCTCTTCAGTCCAATACACTGCACTTGGTGGGCACATACGCGAGTGCTCTTTGCACTGTGTACAGCAATGGGAGCGCAATAGTTACTCTTCTTACCAGAAAACAACTCTTGTTCATAGGACCAGAAAGAGAATGTCATTCAACTCCATTTAGGACTGGGAAACAAACGCTAGCTCACCTTACAAGAAACACACTCTTCTCCTTGAGTAAAGTACACTCTTCAACTCTACTTTGATTACTATGGGGTCCGAATTGTGAGGTTGCTGAGAACAAAAGAACTGTGCTTCCTACACACTCGCGCCATATCTAATTCAACTCTGCTTAGGAAAATGACAAGAACATTAGATCCTCTTGAGTCCAATACACTGTACATCCTGGGAACAGACCCCAGGGCTATTTGCCCTCTGTATGACAATGGGAGCGCAATAGTTACTCTTATAACCAGAAAAAACTCTTGCTCATAGGACCAGAAAATGCATGTGATTCAATTCCATTTAGGACTGGGAAACAAACGTTAGCTCGCCCTACAAGAAACACACTGTGCTTTTGAGAAAAGAGCACTCTTTTACTCTACTGTGTTTTCTATGGTGTCCGAACAGTGAGCTTGCTGAGAAAGAAAGAACTGTGCTTCCTACACACGGGCCATATCTAGTTCAACTCTGCTTAGGAAACTGACAAGAACAGTAGCTCCTCTTCATTCCAATACACTGTACTTGTTGGGAACAGACGCGAGTGCTATTTGCACTGTGTATGGCAAAGGGAGCGCAATAGTGACTCTTCTTACCAGAAAACAACTCTTGCTTGTAGGACCAGAAACTGCATGTGTATTTCAACTCCATTTAGGACTGGGAAACAAAAGCTAGCTCGCCTTACAAGAAACACACTCTGCTTTTGAGAAAAGAGCACTCTTCTACTCTACTGTGTTTCCTATGGGGTTCGAAAAGTGAGCTTGCTCAGAACAAAAGAACTGTGCTTCCTACACACACGGGCCATATCTAGTTCAACTCTGCTTAGGAAACTGACAAGAACAGTAGATCCTCTTCAGTCCAATACACTGTACTTGCTGGAAACAGACGCCAGTGCTATTTGCATTGTGTATGACAATGGGAGCGCAATAGTGACTCTTCTTACCACAAAACAATTCTTGCTCGTAGGACCAGAAACTGCATGTGATTCAAATACATTTAGGACTGGGAAACAAACGCTAGCTCGACTTAGAAGAAACACACTCTGCTTTTGAGAAAAGAGCCCTTTTCTACTCTACTGTCTTTCCTATAGGGCCAGAACAGTGAGCTTGCTCAGAACAAATGAACTGTGCTTCCTACACACACGGGCCATATCTAGTTCAATTCTCCTTAGGAAACTGACAAGAACAGTAGATCCTCTTCAGTCCAATACACTGTGCTTACTGGGAACAGACGCCAGTGCCATTTGCCCTGTGTAAGACAATGGGAGCACAATAGTGACTCTTCTTACCACAAAACAACTCTTGCCCATAGGAACAGAAACTGCATGTGATTCAACTCCATTTAGGATTGGGAAACAAACGCTAGCTCGCCTTACAAGAAACACACTCTGCTTTTGAGAATAGGGCACACATCTACTCTACTGTGTTTCCTATGGGGTCCAAACAGTGAGCTTGCTCAGAACAAAAGAACTGTGCTTCCTACACACACAGTCCATATCTTTCAAGTCTGCTTAGGAAACTGACGAGAACAGTAGCTCCTCTTCAGTCCAATACACTGTACTTACTGGGAACAGACGGCAGTGCTATTTGCACTGTGTATGGCAATGGGAGCGCATTAGTGACTTTCCTTACCAGAAAACAACTCTTGCTTGTAGGACCAGAAACTGCATGTGATTCAACTACATGTAGGACTGGGAAACAAACGCTAGCTCGACTTACAAGAAACACACTCTGCTTTTGAGGAAAGAGCACTCTTCTACTCTACTGTGTTTCCTATAGGGCCAGAACAGTGAGCTTGCTGAGTACAAAAGAACTGTGCTTCCTACACACATGGGCCATATCTAGTTCAACTCTGCTTAGGAACCTGACGAGAACAGTAGATCCTCTTCAGTCCAATACACTGTACATGCTGGGAACAGAAGCCAGTGCTATTTGCGCTGTGTATGACAATGGGAGCGCAATAGTGACTCTTCTTACCAGAAAACAACTCTTGCTTGTAGGACCAGAAACTGCATGTGATTCTACTCCATTTAGAACTGGGAAACAAACGCTAGCTCGCCTTACAAGAAACACACTCTGCTTTTGAGAAAACAGCACTCTTCTACTCTACTGTGTTTCCTATAGGGCCAGAACAGTGAGCTTGCTCAGAACAAAAGAACTGTGCATCCTATACACACGGGCCATATCTAGTTCAACTCTGCTTAGGAAACAGACGAGAACAGTAGCTCCTCTTCAGTCCAATACACTGTACTTGCTGGGCACATACGCGAGTGCTATTTGCACTGTGTACAGCAATGGGAGCGCAATAGTTACTCTTCTTACCAGAAAACAACTCTTGTTCATAGGACCAGAAAGTGAATGTCATTCAACTCCATTTAGGACTGGGAAACAAACGCTAGCTCACCATACAAGAAACACACTCTTCTTCTTGAGTAAAGTACACTCTTCAACTCTACTGTGATTTCTATCGGGTCCGAACTGTGAGGTTGCTGAGAACAAAAAAACTGTGCTTCCTACACACTCGTGCCATATCTAATTCAACTCTTCTTAGGATCCTGACAAAACAGTAGATCCTCTTCAGTCTAATACACTGTACATGCTGGGTACAGACGCCAGGGCTATTTGCCGTCTGTATGACAATGGGAGCGCAATAGTTACTCTTATTACCAGAAAAATCTCTTCCTCGTAGGACCAGAAACTGCATGTGATTCAATTCCATTTAGGACTGGGAAACAAACGCTAGCTCGCCCTACAAGAAACACACTCTGCTTTTGAGAAAAGAGCACTCTTTTTTTCTACTGTGTTTTCTATGGTGTCCGAACAGTGAGCTTGCTGAGAACGAAAGAACTGTGCTTCCTACACACACGGGCCATATGTAGTTCAACTCTGCTTAGGAAACTGACAAGAACAGTAGCTCCTCTTCAATCCAATACACTGTACTTGGTGGGAACAGACGCGAGTGCTATTTGCACTGTGTATGGCAAAGGGAGCGCAATAGAGACTCTTCTTACCAGAAAACAACTCTTGCTTGTAGGACCAGAAACTGCATGTGTATTTCAACTCCATTTAGGACTGGGAAACAAATGCTAGCTCGCCTTACAAGAAACACACTCTGCTTTTGAGAAAAGAGCACTCTTCTACTCTACTGTGTTTCCTATGGGGTTCGAACAGTGAGCTTGCTCAGAACAAAATAACTGTGCTTCCTACACACACGGGCCATATCTAGTTCAACTCTGCTTAGGAAACTGACAAGAAGAGTAGATCCTCTTCAGTCCAATACACTGTACTTGCTGGGAACAGACGCCAGTGCTATTTGCATTGTGTATGGCAATGGGAGCGCAATAGTGACTTTCCTTACCAGAAAACAACTCTTGCTTGTAGGACCAAAAACTGCATGTGATTCAACTCCATTTAGAACTTGGAAACAAACACTAGCTCGCCTTACAAGAAACACACTCTGTTTTTGAGAAAAGAGCACTCTTCTACTCTACTGTGTTTCCTGTGGGGTCAAAAGTGAGCTTGGTCAGAACAAAAGAAGTGTGCTTCCTACACACACGGGCCATATCTAGTTCAACTCTGCTTAGGAAACTGACAAGAACCGTAGTTCCTCTTCAGACCAATACACTGTATGTGCGTTAAACAAACGCGAGTGCTATATGTACTGTGTATGGCAATGGGAGCGCAATACTGACTCTTCTTACCAGAAAACAACTCTTGCTCGTAGGACTTAAAACTGCATTTGATTCAACTCCATTTAGGACTGAGAAACAAACGCTAGCTCGCCTTAGAAGAAACACTCTCTGCTTTTGAGAAAAGAGCCCTTTTCTACTCTACTGTGTTTCCTATAGGGCCAGAACACTGAGGTGCTCAGAACAAAAGAACTGTGCTTCCTACACACACGGGCCATATTTAGTTCAATTCTCCTTAGGAAACTGACAAGAACAGTAGATCCTCTTCAGTCCAATACACTGTACTTACTGGAAACAGACGCCAGAGCTATTTGCCCTGTGTATGACAATGGGAGTGCAATAGTGACCCTTCTTACCACAAAACAACTCTTGCTCGTAGGACCAGAAACTGAATGTGATTCAATTCCATTTAGGATTGGGAAACAAACGCTAGCTCGCCTTACAAGAAACACACTCTGCTTTTGAGAATGGGGCCCACATCTTCTCTACTGTGTTTCCTATGGGGTCCGAGAAGTGAGCTTGCTCAGAACAAAAGAACTGTGCTTCCTACACACACGGGTCATATTTAGTTCAACTCTGCTTAGGAAACTGAGAAGAACAGTAGCTCCTCTTCAGTCCAATACACTGTACTTGCTGGGAACAGACGCGAGTGCTATTTGCACTGTGTATGGCAATGGGAGCACAATAGTGACTTTCCTTACCAGAAAACAACTTTTGTTCTTAGGACCTGAAACTGCATGTGATTCAACTCCATTTAGGACTGGGAAACAAACGCTAGCTCGCCTTTCAAGAAACACACTCTGTTTTTGAGGAAAGAGCACTCTTCTACTCTACTGTGTTTCCTATAGGGCCAAAACAGTGAGCTTGCTGAGTACAAAAGAACTGAGCTTCCTACACATATGTGCCATATCTAGCTCAACTCTGCATAGGAACCTGACAAGAACAGTAGATCCTCTTCAGTCCAATAAACTGTACATGCTGGGAACAGAAGCCAGTGCTATTTGCGCTGTGTATGACAATGGGAGCGCAATAGTGACTCTTCTTACCAGAAAACAACTCTTGCTTGTAGGACCAGAAACTGCATGTGTATTTCAACTCCATTTAGGACTGGGAAACATATGCTAGCTCGCCTTACAAGAAACACACTCTGCTTTTGAGAAAAGAGCACTCTTCTACTCTACTGTGTTTCCTGTGGGGTACAACAGTGAGCTTGGTCAGAACAAAAGAAGTGTGCTTCCTACACACGGGCCATATCTAGTTCAACTCTGGTTAGGAAACTGACAAGAACAGTAGCTCCTCTTCAGTCCAATACACTGTAATTGCTGGGAACAGACGCGAGGGCTATTTGCACTCTGTATGGCAAAGGGAGTGCAATAGTGACTCTTCTTACCAGAAAACAATTCTTGCTCGTAGGACCAGACACTGCCTGTGATTCAACTCCATTTAGGACTGGGAAACAAACGCTAGCTCGCCTTACAAAAAACACACTCTGCTTTTGAGGAAAGAGCACTCTTCTACTCTACTGTGTTTCCTATAGGGCCAGAACAGTGAGCTTGCTGAGTACAAAAGAACTGTGCTTCCTACACACATGGTCCATATCTAGTTCAACTCTGCTTAGGAAACTGACAAAAACAGTAGCTCCTCTTCAGTCAAATACACTGTACTTGCTGGGAACAGACGCGAGGGCTATTTGCACTATGTATGGCAATGGGAGCACTATAGTGACTCTTCTTACCAGAAAACAACTCTTGCTCGTAGTACCAGAATCTGCATGTGATTCAACTCCATTTAGGATTGGGAAACAAACGCTAGCTCGCCTTACAAGAAACACACTCTGCTTTTGAGAAAAGAGCACTCTACTACTCTACTGTGTTTTCTATGTGGTCCGAACAGTGAGCTTGCTGAGAACAAATGAACTGTGCTTCCTACACACACGGGCCATATCTAGTTCAACTCTGCTTAGGAAACTGACAAGAACTGTAGCTCCTCTTCAGACCAATAAACTGTACTTGCTGGAAACATACGCGAGTGCTATTTGTACTGTGTATGGCAATGGGAGCGCAATAGTGACTCTTCTTACCAGAAAACAACTCATGCTCGTAGGACCAGAAACTGCATGTGATTCAAATCCATTTAGGACTGGGAAGCAAACGCTAGCTCGCCTTACAAGAAACACACTCTGCTTTTGAGAATAGGGCACACATCTACTCTACTGTGTTTCCTATGGGGTCCAAACAGTGAGCTTGCTCAGAACAAAAGAACTGTGTTTCCTACACACACGGGCCATATCTAGTTCAATTCTGCTTAGGAAACTGACAAGAACAGTAGATCCTCTTCAGTCCAATACACTGTACTTGCTGGGAACAGACGCCAGGGCTATTTGCACTTTGTATGACAATGGGAGCCCAATAGTGACTTTTCTTACCAGAAAAAACTCTTGCTTCTAGGACAAGAAACTGCATGTGATTCAAATCCATTTAGGACTGGGAAGCAAACGCTAGCTCGCCTTACAAGAAACACACTCTGCTTTTGAGAAAAGAGCACTCTTCTACTCTACTGTGTTTCCTATTTGGTCCGAACAGTGAGCATGCTCAGAACAAAAGAACTGTGCTTCCTATACACACGGGCCATATCTAGTTCAACTCTGCTTAGGATACTGACAAGAACAGTAGATCCCCTTCAGTCCAATACACTGTACTTGCTGGGAATAGACCCGAGTGCTATTTGCACTGTGTACGGCATTGGAGCGCAATAGTGACTCTTTTTACCAGAAAACAACTCTTGCTCATAGGAGCAGAAACTGCATGTGATTCAACTCCACTTAGGACTGGGAAACAAACGCTAGCTTGCCTTACAAGAAACAAGCTCTGCTTTTGAGAAAAGGGCACACTTCTACTCTACTGTGTTTCCTATAGGGCCAGAACAATGAGCTTGCTCAGACCAAAAGAACTGTGCTTCCTACACACACGGGCCATATCTAGTTCAACTCTGCTTAGGAAACTGACGAGAACAGTAGCTCCTCTTCAGTCCAATACACTGTACTTGCTGGGAACAGACGCGAGTGCTATTTGCACTGTGTACAGGAATGGGAGCACAATAGTGACTCTTCTTACCAAAAAACAACTGTTGGTCGTATGACCAGAAACTGCATGTGATTCAACTCCATTTAGGATTGGGAAAGAAACGCCAGCTCACCTTACAAGAAACACACTCTGCTTTTGAGAATAGGGCACACATCTACTCTACGGTTTTTCCTATAGGGCCAGAACAGTGAGCTTGCTCAGAACAGAAGAAAGGTGCTTCATACACACGGGCCATATCTAGTTCAACTCTGCTTAGGAACCTGACAAGAACAGTAGATCCTCTTCAGTCCAATACACTGTACATGCTGGGAACAAATGCCAGTGCTATTTGCCCTGTGTATGACAATGGGAGCACAATAGTGACTCTTCTTACCAGAAAAAACTCTTGCTCGTAGGACCAGAAACTGCATGTGATTCAAATCCATTTAGGACGGGGAAACAAACGCTAGCTCGCCTTACAAGAAACACACTCTGTTTTGAGAAAATAGTACTCTTCTTCTCTACTGTGTTTCCTATAGGGCCAGAACAGTGAGCTTGCTCAGAACAGAAGAAATGTGCTTCATACACACACGGGCCATATCTAGTTCAACTCTGCTTAGGAACCTGACAAGAACAGTAGATCCACTTCAGTCCAATACACTGTACATGCTGGGAACAAATGCCAGTGCTATTTGCCCTGTGTATGACAATGGGAGCCCAATAGTGACTTTCCTTACCAGAATACAACTCTTGCTAGTAGGACCAGAAACTCCATGAGATTCAACTCCGTTTCTGACTGGGAAACAAACAATAGCCAGCCTTACAAGAAACACACTCTGCTTTTGAGAAAAGAGCACTCTTCTTCTCTACTATGTGTCCTAAGGGTTCCGAACAGTGAGCTTGCTCAGAACAAAAGAACTGTGCTTCCTACGCACACGGGCCATATCTAGTTCAACTCTGCTTAGGAAACTGTCAAGAACAGTAGCTCCTCTTCAGTCCAATACACTGTATTTGCTGGGAACAGACGCAAGTGCTATTTGCACTGTGTATGTCAATGGGAGCGCAATAGTGACTTTCCTTACCAGAAAACAACTCTTCCTCGTAGGACCAAAAACTGCATGTGATTCAACTCCATTTAGGACTGGGTAACAAACGCTAGCTCGCCTTACAAGAAACACACTCTGCTTTTGAGAAAAGAGCTGTCTTCTTCTCTACTGTGTTTCCTATAAGGCCAGTACAGTGAGCTTGCTCAGAACAAAAGAACTGTGCTTCCTACACATGGCTATATCCAGTTCAATTCTGCTTAGGAAACTGACAAGAACAGTAGCTCCTCTTCAGTCCAATACACTGTACTTGCTGGGAACAGACGCGAGTGCTATTTGCACTGTGTATGGCAATGGGAGCGCAATAGTGACTTTCCTTACCAGAAAACAACTCTTGCTCGTAGTAACTGAAACTGCATGTGATTCAACTCCATTTAGTACTGGGAAACAAACGCTAGCTCGCCTTACAAGAAACACACTCTGCTTTTGAGGAAAGAGCACTCTTCTACTCTACTGTGTTTCCTATAGGGCCAGAACAGTGAGCTTGCTCAGAACAAAGAACTGTGCTTCCTACACACATGGGCCATATCTAGTTCAACTCTGCTTAGGAAACTGACAAGAACAGTAGCTCCTCTTCAGTCCAATACACTGTACTTGCTGGGAACAGACGCGAGTGCTATTTGCACTGTGTATGGCAATGGGAGCGCAATAGTGACTTTCCTTACCAAAAAACAACTCTTGCTCGTAGGACCTGAAACTGCATGTCATTCAACTCCATTTAGGACTGGGAAACAAACGCTAGCTCGCCTTACAAAAAACACACTCTGCTTTTGAGGAAAGAGCACTCTTCTACTCTACTGTGTTTCCTATAGGGCCAGAACAGTGAGCTTGCTGAGTACAAAAGAACTGTGCTTCCTACACACATGGGCCATATCTAGTTCAACTCTGCTTAGGAAACTGACAAAAACAGTAGCTCCTCTTCAGTCAAATACACTGTACTTGCTGGGAACAGACGCGAGGGCTATTTGCACTGTGTATGGCAATGGGAGCGCAATAGTGACTTCCTTACCAGAAAACAACTCTTGCTCGTAGGACCAGAAACTGCATGTGATTCAACTCCATTTAGGACTGGGAAACAAATGCTAGCTCGCTTTACAAGAAACACACTCTGCTTTTGAGAAAAGAGCACTCTTCTACTCTACTGTGTTTCCTATAGTGAAAGAACAGTGAGCTTGCTGAGAACAAAGAACTGTGCTTCCTACACACACGGACCATATCTAGTTCAACTCTGCTTAGGAAACTGACAATAACAGTAGCTCCTCTTCAGTCCAATACACTGTACTTGCTGGGAACAGACGCCAGTGCTATTTGCACTGTGTATGGCAATTGGAGCGCAATAGTGACTCTTCTTACCAGAAAACAACTCTTGCTCGTAGGACCAGAAACTGCATGTGATTCAACTCCATTTAGGACTGGGAAACAAACGCTAGCTCGCCTTACAATAAACGCACTCTGCTTTTGAGAAAAGAGCACTCTTCTACTCTACTGTGTTTCCTATGGGGTCCGAACAGTGAGCTTGCTCAGAACAAAACAACTGTGCTTCCTACACACACGGACCATATCTAGTAAAACTCTGCTTAGGAAACTGACAAGAACAGTAGCTCCTCTTCAGTCCAATACACTGTACTTCCTGGGAACAGATGCCAGTGCTATTTGCACTGTGTATGGCAATTTGAGCACAATAGTCACTCGTCTTACAAGAAAACAACTCTTGCTCGTAGGACCAAAAACTGCATGTGACTCAACTCCATTTAGGACTGGGAAACAAACGCTAGCTCGCCTTACAAAAAACACACTCTGCTTTAGAGAAAAGAGCACTTTTCTACTCTACTGTGTTTCCTATAGGGCCAGAACAGTGAGCTTGCTCAGAACAAAAGAACTGTGCTTCCTACACACACCGACCATATCTAGTTCAACTCTGCTTAGGAAACTGACAAGAACAGTAGCTCCTCTTCAGTCCAATACACTGTATACTCGCTGAAAACAGACGCGAGTGCTATTTGTCTTGTGTATGGCAATGGCAGCACAATAGTGACTATTCTTACCATAAAACAACTCTTGCTTGTAGGACCAGAAACTGCATGTGATTCAACTCCATTTAGGACTGGGAAACAAACGCTAGCTCGCCTTACAAGAAACGCACTCTGCTTTTGAGAAAAGAGCACTCTTCTAATCTACTGTGTTTCCTATGGGGTCCAAACAGTGAGCTTGCTCAGAACAAAAGAACTGTGCTTCCTACACACACGAACCATATCTAGTTCAACTCTGCTGAGGAAACTGACAAGAACAGTTGCTCCTAATCAGTCCAATACACTGTACTTGAAGGGAACAGACACGAGTACTATTTGCAGTGTGTATGGCATTTGGAGCACAAGAGTTACTCTTCTTACCAGAAAACAACTCTTGCTCGTAGGACCAAAAACTGCATGTGACTCAACTCCATTTAGGACTGGGAAACAAACGCGAGCTCACCTTACAAGAAAAACACTCTGCTTTAGAGAAAAGAGCACTCTTCTACTCTACTGTGTTTCCTATGGGGTCCAAACTGTGAGGTTGCTCAGAACAAAAGAATTGTGCTTCCTACACACACGGGCCATATCTCGTTCAACTCTGCTTAGGAAACTGAGAAGAACAGTAGCTCCTCTTCAGTCCAATACACTGTACTTGCTGGGAACAGACGCGAGTGCTATTTGCACTGTGTATGGCAATGGGAGCGCAATAGTGACTTCCTTACCAGAAAACTACTCTTGCTCGTAGGACCAGAAACTGCATGTGATTCAATTCCATTTAGGACTGGGAAACAAATGCTAGCTCGCTTTACAAGAAACACACTCTGCTTTTGAGAAAAGAGCACTCTTCTACTCTACTGTGTTTCCTATAGGGCCAGAACAGTGAGCTTGCAGAGAACAAAAGAACTGTGCTTCCTACACACACGGACCATATCTAGTTCAACTCTGCTTAGGAAACTGACAATAACAGTAGCTCCTATTCAGTCCAATACACTGTACTTGCTGGGAACAGACGCCAGTGCTATTTGCACTGTGTAAGGCAATTGGAGCACAATAGTGACTTCCTTACCAGAAAACAACTCTTGCTCGTAGGACCAGAAACTGCATGTGATTCAACTCCATTTAGGACTGGGAAACAAACGCTAGCTCGCCTTACAAGAAACACACTCTGCTTTTGAGAAAAGAGCACTCTTCTACTCTACTGTGTTTCCTATGGGGTCCAAACAGTGAGTTTGCTCAGAAAAAAAACTGTGCTTCCTACACACAGACCATATCTAGTTCAACTCTGCTTAGGAAACTGACAAGAACAGTAGCTCCTCTTCAGTCCAATACACTGTACTTGCGGGGAACAGACACGAGTGCTATTTGCACTGTGTATGGCTATTGGAGCACAATAGTGACTTCCTTACCAGAAAACAACTCTTGCTCATAGGACCAGAAACTGCATGTGATTCAACTCCATTTAGGACTGGGAAACAAACGCTAGCTCGCCTTACAAGAAACACACTCTGCTTTTGAGAAAAGAGCACTGTTCTACTCTACTGTGTTTCCTATAGGGCCAGAACAGTGAGCTTGCTGAGAACAAAAGAACTGTGCTTCCTGCACACACGGGCCATATCTAGTTCAACTCTGCTTAGGAACGTGACAAAAACAGTAGCTCCTCTTCAGTCCAATACACTGTACTTGCTGAGAACAGAAGCGAGTGCTATTTGCACTGTGTATGGCAATTGGAGCACAATAGTGACTCGTCTTACAAGAAAACAACTCTTGCTCGTAGGACCAGAAACTGCATGTGACTCAACTCCATTTAGGACTGGGAAACAAACGCTAGCTCGCCTTACAAGAAACACACTCTGCTTTAGACAAAAGAGCACTTTTCTACTCTACTGTGTTTCCTATAGGGCCAGAACAGTGAGCTTGCTCAGAACAAAAGAACTGTGCTTCCTACACACACGGACCATATCTAGTTCAACTCTGCTTAGGAAACTGAGAAGAACAGTAGCTCCTCTTCAGTCCAATACACTGTACTTGCTGGGAACAGACGTAGTGCTATTTGTCCTGTGTATTGCAATGGCAGCACAATAGTGACTATTCTTACCATAAAACAACTCTTGCTGGTAGGACCCGAAATTGCATGTGATTCAACTCCATTTAGGACTGGGAAACAAACGCTAGCTCGCCTTTCAAGAAACACACTCTGGTTTAGAGAAAAGAACACTTTTCTACTCTACTGTGTTTCCTATCGGGCCAGAACAGTGAGCTTGCTGAGAGCAAAAAACTGTGCTTCCTACACACACCGACCATATCTAGTTCAACTCTGCTTAGGAACGTGACAAAAACAGTAGCTCCTCTTCAGTCCAATACACTGTACTTGCTGGGAACAGAAGCGAGTGCTATTTGCACTGTGTATGGCAATTGGAGCACAATAGTGACTCATCTTACAAGAAAACAGCTCTTGCTCGTAGGACCAAAAACTGCATGTGACTCAACTCCATTTAGGACTGGGAAACAAACGCTAGCTCGCCTTACAAGAAACACACTCTGCTTTAGACAAAAGAGCACTTTTCTACTCTACTGTGTTTCCTATAGGGCCAGAACAGTGAGCTTGCTCAGAACAAAAGAACTGTGCTTCCTACACACACCGACCATATCTAGTTCAACTCTGCTTAGGAAACTGACAAGAACAGTAGCTCCTTTTCAGTCCAATACACTGTACTTGCTGGGAACAGACGTAGTGCTATTTGTCCTGTGTATTGCAATGGCAGCACAATAGTGACTATTCTTACCATAAAACAACTCTTGCTGGTAGGACCCGAAATTGCATGTGATTCAACTCCATTTAGGACTGGGAAACAAACGCTAGCTCGCCTTTCAAGAAACACACTCTGCTTTAGAGAAAAGAGCACTCTTCTACTCTACTGTGTTTCCTATAGGGCCAGAACAGTGAGCTTGCTCAGAACAAAAGAACTATGCTTCCTACACACACCGACCATATCTAGTTCAACTCTGCTTAGGAAACTGACAAGAACAGTAGCTCCTCTTCAGTCCAATACACTGTACTTGCTGGGAACAGACGCGAGTGCTATTTGTACTGTATATGGCAAGGGGAGCGCAATAGTGACTTTTCTTACCAGAAAACAACTCCTGCTCTTAGGACCAGAAACTGCATGTGATTCAACTCCATTTAGGACTGGGAAACAAACGCTAGCTCGCCTTACAAGAAACACACTCTGCTTTTGAGTAAAGAGCACTCTTCTACTCTACTGTGTTTCCTATGGTGTCCAAACAGTGAGATTGCTCAGAACAAATGAACTGTGCTTCCAAAATACACGGCCATATCTAGTTCAATTCTGCTTAGGAACCTGACACGAACAGTAGATCCTCTTCAGTCCAATACACTGTACTTGCTGGGAACAGATGCCAGTGCTATTTGTCCTGTGTATGTCAATGGCAGCGCAATAGTGACTTCCCTTACCAGAAAACAACTCTTGCTCGTAGGACGAGAAACTGCATGGGATTCAACTCCATTTAGGACTGGGAAACAAACGATAGCTCGCCTTACAAGAAACACACTCTGCTTTAGATAAAGAGCACTTTTCTACTCTACTGTGTTTCCTATAGGGCCAGAACAGTGAGCTTGCTCAGAACAAAAGAACTGTGCTTCCTACACACACGGACCATATCTAGTTCAACTCTGCTTAGGAAACTGACAAGAACAGTAGCTCCTCTTCAGTACAATTAACTGTACTTGTGGGGAACAGACGCGAGTGCTACTTGCACTGCGTATGGCAATTGGAGCACAATATTGACTCGTCTTACCAGAAAACAACTCTTGCTCATAGGACAAAAAACTGCATGTGACTCAACTCCACTTAGGACTAGGAAACAAACACTAGCTCGCCTTACAAGAAACACACTCTGCTTTTGAGAAAAGAGCACTCTTCTACTCTACTGTGTTTCCTATGTGTTCCGAAGTGTGAGCTTGCTCATAACAAAAGAACTGTGCTTCCTACACACATGGCCATATCTAGTTCAAGTCTGCTTAGGAACCTGACAAGAACAGTAGATCCTCTTCAGTCCAATACACTGTACTTGCTGGGAACAGACGCCAGTGCTATTTGTCCTGTGTATGGCAATGGCAGCGCAATAGTGACTTTCCTTACCAGAAAACAACTCTTGATCGTAGGACCAGAAACTGCATGTGATTCAACTCCATTTAGGACTGGGAAACAAACTCTAGCACGCTTTACAAGAAACACACTCTGCTTTTGAGAAAAGAGCACTCTTCTACTCTACTGTGTATCCTATAGGGCCAGAACAGTGAGCTTGCTCAGAAAAAAAGAACTGTGCTTCCTACCCACACGGGCCTTATCTAGTTCAACTCTGCTTAGGAAACTGACAAGAACAGTAGCTCCTCTTCAGTCTGATACACTGTACTTGCTGGGAACAGACGCATGTGCTATTTGCACTGTGTATGGCAATGGGAGCGCAATAGTGACTTTCCTTACCAGAAAACAACTCTTGCTCGTAGGACCAGAAACTGCATGTGATTCCACTCCATTTGGACTGGGAAACAAACGCTAGCTCTCCTTACAAGAAACACACTCTGCTTTAGAGAAAAGAGCACTGTTCTACTCTACTGTGTTTCCTATGGTGTCCAAACAGTGAGCTTGCTCAGAACAAAGAACTGTGCTTCCTACACACACGAACCATATCTAGTTCAGCTCTGCTTAGGAAACTGACACAAACAGAAGCTCCTCTTCAGTCCAATACATTGTACTTGCTGGGAACAGATGCCAGTGCTATTTGTCCAGTGTAGGACAATGGCAGCGCAATATTGACTCTTCTTAACAGAAAACAACTCTTGCTCGTAGGACCAGAAACTGCATGTGATTCAACTCCATTTAGGACTGGAAAACAAACGCTAGCTCACCTTACGAGAAAGACACTCTGCTTTTGAGAAAAGAGCACTCTTCTACTCTACTGAGTTTCCTATGGGGTCCAAACAGTGAGCTTGCTCAGAACAAAAGAACTGTGCTTCCTACACACACCGACCATATCTAGTTCAACTCTGCTTAGGAAAATGACAAGAACAGTAGCTATTCTTCAGTCCGATACACTGTATTTGCTGGGAACAGAAGCGAGTGCTATTTGCACTGTGTAAGGCAATGGGAGCTCAATAGTTACTTTCCTTACCAGAAAACAACTCTTGCTCGTAAGACCAGAAACTGCATGTAATTCAACTCCATTTAGGACTGGGAAACAAACGCTAGCTCGCCTTACAAGAAACACACTCTGCTTTAGAGAAAAGAGCACACTTCTACTCTACTGTGTTTCCTATAGGGCCAGAAGAGTGAGCTTGCTCAGAACAAAAGAACTGTGCTTCCTACACACACGGGCCATATCTAGTTCAACTCTGCTTAGG
This sequence comes from Peromyscus eremicus, assembly GCF_949786415.1. Taxonomy (NCBI): domain Eukaryota; kingdom Metazoa; phylum Chordata; class Mammalia; order Rodentia; family Cricetidae; genus Peromyscus; species Peromyscus eremicus. The sequence continues at coordinate 67,313 of NW_026735623.1, read as the reverse complement.
AAACTGACAAGAACAGTAGCTCCTCTTCAGTCCAATACACTGTACTTGCGGGGAACAGACGCGAGTGCTATTTGCACAGTGTATGGCTATTGGAGCACAATAGTGACTCGTCTTACCAGAAAACAACTCTTGCTCGTAGGACAAAAAACTGTATGTGATTCAACTCCATTTAGGACTGGGAAACAAATGCTAGCTCGCCTTACAAGAAACACAATCTGCTTTAGAGAAAAGAGCACTCTTCTACTCTACTGTGTTTCCTATGGTGTCCGAACAGTGAGCTTGCTCAGAACAAAAAAACTGTGCTTCCTACACACACGGCCATATCTAGTTCAATTCTGCTTATAAACCTGACAAGAACAGTAGATCCTCTTCAGTCCAATACACTGTACTTGCTGGGAACAGACGCCAGTGCTATTTGTCCTGTGTATGGCAATGGCAGCGCAATAGTGACTCTTCTTACAAGAAAACAACTCTTGCTCATAGGACCAGAAACTGCATGTGATTCTACTCCATTTAGGACTGGGAAACCAACACTAGCTCGCCTTACAAGAAACACACTCTGCTTTTGAGAAAAGAGCACGCTTCTACTCTACTGTGTTTCCTATGGGGTCCAAACAGTGAGTTTGCTCAGAACAAGAAACTGTGCTTCCTACACACAGACCATATCTAGTTCAACTCTGCTTAGGAAACTGACAAGAACAGTAGCTCCTCTTCAGTCCAATACACTGTACTTGCGGGGAACAGACACGAGTGCTATTTGTACTGTGTATGGCTATTAGAGCACAATAGTGACTTCCTTACCAGAAAACAACTCTTGCTCGTAGGACCAGAAACTGCATGTGATTCAACTCCATTTAGGACTGGGAAACAAACGCTAGCTTGCCTTACAAGAAACACACTCTGCTTTTGAGAAAAGAGCACTCTTCTACTGTACTGTGTTTCCTATGGGGTCCAAACAGTGAGCTTGCTCAGAACAAAAGAACTGTGCTTCCTACACACACGGACCATATCTAGTTCAACTCTGCTGAGGAAACTGACAAGAACAGTTGCTCCTAATCAGTCCAATACACTGTACTTGAAGGGAACAGACGCGAGTACTATTTGCACTGTGTATGGCATTTGGAGCGCAAGAGTTACTCTTCTTACCAGAAAACAACTCTTGATCGTAGGACCAAAAACTGCATGTGACTCAACTCCATTTGGAATGGGAAACAAACGCGAGCTCACCTTACAAGAAAAACACTCTGCTTTAGAGAAAAGAGCACTCTTCTACTCTACTGTGTTTCCTGTGGTGTCCAAACAGTGAGCTTGCTCAGAAAAAAACAACTGTGCTTCCTACACACACGGGCGATATCTAGTTCAACTCTGCTTTGGAAACTGACGAGAACAGTAGCTCCTCTTCATTCCAATACACTGTACTTGCTGGAAACAGACACCAGTGCGATTTGCACTGTGTACAGCAATGGGACCGCAATAGTGACTCTTCTTACCAGAAAACAACTCTTGCTCGTAGGACCACAAACTCCATGTGATTCAACTCCATTTAGCACTGGGAAACAAACACTAGCTCGCCTTACAAGAAACACACTCTGCTTTTGAGGAAAGAGCAAGCTTCTTCTCTACTGTGTTTCCTATAGGGCCAGAACAGTGAGCTTACTGAGTGCAAAAGAACTGTGCTTCCTACACACATGGGACATATCTAGTTCAACTCTGCTTAGGAACCTGACAAGAACAGTACATCCTCTTCAGTCCAATACACTGTACATGATGGGAACAGAAGCCAGTGCTATTTGCACTGTGTATGACAATGGGAGCGCAATAGTGACTCTTCTTACCAGAAAACAACTCTTGCTGGTAGGACCATTAACTGCATGTGATTCAACTCCATTTAGGACTGGGAAACAAACGCTAGCTCGCCTTACAAGAAACACACTCTTTTTTTGAGAAAAGAGCACTCTTCTACTCTAATGTGTTTCCTATAGGGCCAGTACAGCGAGCTTGCTCAGAAGAAAAGAACTGTGCTTCCTACACACACAGGCCATGTCTAGTTCAACTCTGCTTAGGAAACTGATGAGAACAGTAGCTCCTCTTCAGTCCAATACACTGTACTTGCTGGGTACATACGCGAGTGCTATTTGCACTGTGTACAGCAATGGGAGCGCAATAGTTACTCTTCTAACCAGAAAACAACTCTTGCTCGTAGGACCAGAAACTGAATGTCATTCAACTCCGTTTAGGACTGGGAAACAAACGCTAGCTCGCCTTACAAGAAACATACTCTTCTTTTTGAGTAAAGTGCACTCTTCAACTCTACTGTGTTTTCTATGGGGTCTGAATTGTGAGCTTGCTGAGAACAAAAGAACTGTGCTTCCTACACACTCGCGCCATATCCAATTCAACTCCGCTTAGGAAAATGACAAGAACAGTTGCTCCTCTTCAGCCCAATACACTGTACTTGCTGGGAACAGACGCCAGTGCTATTTGCCCTGTGTATGACAATGGGAGCGCAACAGTTACTCTTATTACCAGAAAAAGCTCTTGCTCGTAGGACCAGAAACTGCATGTTATTCAACTCCATTTAGGACTGGGAAACAAACGCTAGCTCGCCTTACAAGAAACACACTCTGCTTTTGAGAAAAGAGCACTCTTCTACTCTACTGTGTTTTCTATGGGGTCCGAACAGTGAGATTGCTGAGAACAAAACAACTGTGCTTCCTACACACACGGGCCATATCTAGTTCAACTCTGCTTAGGAAACTGACAAGAACAGTAGCTCCTCTTCAGTCCAATACACTGTACTTGCTGGGAACAGACGCAAGGGCTGTTTGCACTGTGTATGTCAAAGGGAGCACAATAGTCACTCTTCTAACCAGAAAACAACTCTTGCTCGTAGGACCAGAAACTGCATGTGTATTTGAACTCCATTTAGGACTGGGAAACAAATGCTAGCTCGCCTTACAAGAAACACACTCTGCTTTTGAGAAAAGAGCACCTGTCTACTCTACTGTGTTTCCTATGGGGTTGGAACAGTGAGCTTGCTCAGAACAAAAGAACTGTGCTTCCTAAACACATGGGCCATATCTAGTTCAACTTTGCTTAGGAAACTGACAAGAACAGTAGCTCCTCTTCAGTCCAATACACTGTACTTGCTGGAAACAGAAGCGAGTGCTATTTGTACTGTGTATGGCAATGGGAGCGCAATAGTGACTCTTCTTACCAGAAAACAACTCTTGCTCGTAGGACCAAAAACTGCATTTCATTCAACTTCATTTAGGACTGGTAAACAAACACTAGCTCGCCTTACAAGAAACACACTCTGCTTTTGAGAAAAGAGCACTCTTCTATTCTACTGTGTTTCCTATAGGGCCAGAACAGTGAGCTTGCTCAGAACAAAAGAACTGTGCTTCCTCCACACACAGGCCATATCTAGTTCAATTCTGCTTAGGATACTGACAAGAACAGTAGCTCCTATTCAGTCCAATACACTGTACTTGCTGGGAACAGACGCGAGTGCTATTTGCACTGTGTATGTCAAAGGGAGCACAATAGTGACTCTTCTTACCAGAAAACAACTATAGCTCATAGGACCAGAAACTGCATGTGTATTTTAACTCCATTTAGGACTGGGAAACACATGCTAGCTCGCCTTACAAGAAACACACTCTGCTTTTGAGAAAAGAGCACTCTTCTACTCTACTGTGTTTCCTATATGGTTCGAACAGTGAGCTTGCTCAGAAAAAAAGAACTGTGCTTCCTAAACACACAGGCCATATCTAGTTCAACTCTTCTTAGGAAACTGACAAGAACAGTAGCTCCTCTTCAGTCCAATACACTGTACTTGATGGGAACAGACACGAGTGCTATTTGTACTGTGTATGGCAATGGGAGCGCAATAGTGACTCTTCTTTACCAGAAAACAATTCTTGCTCGTAGAACCAAAAACTGCATGTGATTCAACTCCATTGAGGACTGGGAAACAAACGCTAGCTCGCCTTAGAAGAAACACACTCTGATTTTGAGAAAAGAGCACTTTTCTACTCTACTGTTTTTCCTAAATGGGCAGAACAGTGAGCTTGCTCAGAACAAAAGAACTTTGCTTCCTACACACACGGGCCATATCTAGTGCAATTCTGCTTAGGAAACTGACAAGAACAGTAGATCCTTTTCAGTCCAATACACTGTACTTGCTGGGAACAGAAGCCAGTGCTATTTGCCCTGTGTATGACAATGGGAGCGCAATAGTGACTCTTCCTACGAGAACACAACTCTAGCTCATAGGACCAGAAACTGCATGTGACTCATCTCCATTTAGGATTGGGAAACAAACGCTAGCTCCTCTTACAAGAAACACACGCTGCTTTTGAGAATAGGGCACACATCTACTCTACTGTATTTCCTATGGGGTCCAAACAGTGTGCTTGCTCAGAACAAAAAAACTGTGCTTCCTACACACACGGGTCATATCTAGTTCAACTCTGCTTAGGAAACGGACAAGAACAGTAGCTCCTCTTCATTCCAATACACTGTACTTGCTCGGAACAGACGCGAGTGCTATTTGCACTGTATATTGCAATGGGAGCGCAATAGTGACTTTCCTTACCAGAAAACAGCTCTTGTTCCTAGGACCTTAAACTGCATGTGATTCAACTCCATTTAGGACTGGGAAAAAAAACGCCTGCTCACCTTACAAGAAACACACTCTGCTTTTGAGAAAAGAGCACTCTTTTACTCTACTGTGTTTCCTATGGGGTCGAACAGTGAGCTTGCTCAGAACAAAAGAACTGTGCTTCCTACACACACGGGCCATATCTAGTTCAACTCTGCTTAGGAAACTGACAAGAACAGTAGCTCCTCTTCAGTCCAATACACTGTACTTGCTGGGAAAAGACACGAGTGCTATTTGTACTGTGTATGGCAATGGGAGCGCAACAGTGACTCTTCTTACCAGAAAACAACTCTTGCTCGTAGGACCAGAAACTGCATGTGATTCAACTCCATTTAGGACGGGGAAACAAACGCTAGCTCGCCTTACAAGAAACACACTCTGCTTTTGAGAAATAAGCACTATTCTACTCTCCTGTGTTTCCAATAGGGCCAAAATAGTGAGCTTGCTCAGAACAAAAGAACTGTGCTTCCTACACACTCGCGCCATATCTAATTCAACTCTGCTTAGGAAAATGCCAAGAACAGTAGCTCCTCTTCAGCCCAATACACTGTACTTGCTAGGAACAGATCCGAGTGCTATTTGCACTGTGTATGGCAATGGGAGCGCAAAATGGACTCTTCTTACCAGAAAACAAGTCTCCCTCGTAGGACCAGAAACTGCATGTGAATTTGAACTCCATTTAGGACTGGGAAACAAATGCTAGCTCGCCTTACAAGAAACACACTCAGCTTTTGAGAAAAGAGCACCCTTCTACTCTACTGTGTTTCCTATGGGGTTCGAACAGTGAGCTTGCTCAGAACAAAGAACTGTGCTTCCTACACACACGGGCCATATCTAGTTCACCTCTGCTTAGGAAACTGACAAGAACAGTAGCTCCTCTTCAGTCCAATACACTGTACTTGCTAGAAACAGAAGCGAGTGCTATTTGTACTGTGTATGTCAAAGGGAGCACAATAGTGACTCTTTTTACCAGAAAACGACTCTAGCTCATAGGACCAGAAACTGCATGTGTATTTGAACTCCCTTTAGTACTGGGAAACAAATGCTAGTTCGCCTTACCAGAAACACACTGTACTTGCTGGGAACAGACGCGAGGGCTATTTGCACTGTGTACGGCAATGGGAGCACAATAGTGACTCTTCTTACCAGAAAACAACTCTTGCTCTTAGGAACAGAAACTGCATTTGATTCAATCCACTTAGGACTAGGATCAAATGCTAGCTCGCCTTACAAGAAACATGCTATGCTTTTGAGAATAGGGCACACATCTTCTCTACTGTGTTTCCTATGGGGTCCAAACAGTGAGCTTGCTCAGAACAGAAGAACTGTGCTTCCTACACACACGGGCCATATCTAGTTCAACTCTGCTTAGGAAACTGACGAGAACAGTAGCTCCTCTTCAGTCCAATACACTGTACTTGCTGTAACAGACGCGAGTGCTATTTGTACTGTGTATGGCAATTGGAGCGCAATAGTGACTCTTCATACCAGAAAACAACTCTTGCTCATAGGACCAGAACCTGCATGTGATTCAACTCCATTTAGGATTGGGAAATAAAGGCTAGCTCGCCTTACAAGAAACACACTCAGCTTTTGAGAATAGGGCACACATCTACTCTACTGTGTTTCCTATAGGGCAAGAACAGTGAGCATGCTCAGAACAAAAGAACTGGGCTTCCTACACACACGGGCCATATCTAGTTCAACTCTGCTTAGGAAACTGACGAGAACAGTAGCTCCTCTTCAGTCCAATACACTGTAATTACTGGGTACAGACGCGAGTGCTCTTTGCACTGTGTATGGCAATGGGAGCGCAATAGTGACTCTTCTTACCAGAAAACAACTCTTGCTCGTAGGACCAAAAACTGCATGTGATTCAACTCCATTTAGGACTAGGAAACAAACGCTAGCTCGCCTTAGAAGAAACACACTCTGCTTTTGAGAAAAGAGCACTTTTCTACTCTACTGTTTTTCCTATATGGCCAGAACAGTGAGCTTGCTCAGAACAAAAGAACTTTGCTTCCTACACACACATCTACTCTACTGTGTTTCCTATAGGACCAGAAAAGAGAGCTTGCTCAGAACAAAAGAACTGGCTTCCTACATACACGGCCATATATAGTTCAATTCTGCATAGGAAACTGACAAGAACAAAAGATTTTTTTCAGTCCAATACACTGTACATGCTGGGAAGAGAAACCAGTGCTATTCGCCCTGTGTATGACAATGGGAGCGCAATAGTGACTCTTCTTACCAGAAAACAACTCTTGCTTGTAGGACCAGAAACTGCATGTGTATTTCAACTCCATTTAGGACTGGGAAACAAATGCTAGCTCGCCTTACAAGAAACGCACTCTGCTTTTGAGAAAAGAGCACTCTTCTACTCTACTGTGTTTCCAGTGGTGTTCGAACGTGAGCTTGCTCAAAACAAAAGAACGGTGCTTCCTACACACACGGGCCATATCTAGTTCAACTCTGCTTAGGAAAATGACAAGAACATTAGCTCCTCTTCAGCCCAATACACTGTACTTGCTGGGAACAGATGCGAGGGCTATTTGCACTGTGTATGGCAATGGGAGCGCAATAGTGACTTTCCTTACCAGAAAACAACTCTTGCATGTAGGAACAAAAACTGTATGTGATTCAACTCCATTTAGAACTTGGAAACAAACGCTAGCTCGCCTTAGAAGAAACACACTCTGCTTTTGAGAAAACAGCACTCTTCTACTCTAATGTGTTTCCTATAGGGCCAGAACAGTGAGCTTGCTCAGAACAAAAGAACTGTGCTTCCTACACATGGCCATATCTAGATCAATTGTGCTCAGGAAACTGACAAGAACAGTAGATCCTCTTCAGTCCAATACACTGTACTTACTGGGAACAGACGCCAGTGCTATTTGCCCTGTGTATGACAATGGGAGCACAATAGTGACTCTTCTTACCACAAAACAACTCTTGCTCATAGGACCAGAAACTGCATGTGATTCAACTCCATTTAGGATTGGGAAAAACGCTAGCTCGCCTTACAAGAAACACACTCTGCTTTTGAGAATAGGGCACACATCTACTCTACTGTGTTTCCTATTGGGTCCAAACAGTGAGCTTGCTCAGAACAAAAGAACTGTGCTTCCTACACACACGGGTCATAACTAGTTCAACTCTGCTTAGGAAACTGACAAGAACAGTAGCTCCTCTTCAGTCCAATACACTGCACTTGGTGGGCACATACGCGAGTGCTCTTTGCACTGTGTACAGCAATGGGAGCGCAATAGTTACTCTTCTTACCAGAAAACAACTCTTGTTCATAGGACCAGAAAGAGAATGTCATTCAACTCCATTTAGGACTGGGAAACAAACGCTAGCTCACCTTACAAGAAACACACTCTTCTCCTTGAGTAAAGTACACTCTTCAACTCTACTTTGATTACTATGGGGTCCGAATTGTGAGGTTGCTGAGAACAAAAGAACTGTGCTTCCTACACACTCGCGCCATATCTAATTCAACTCTGCTTAGGAAAATGACAAGAACATTAGATCCTCTTGAGTCCAATACACTGTACATCCTGGGAACAGACCCCAGGGCTATTTGCCCTCTGTATGACAATGGGAGCGCAATAGTTACTCTTATAACCAGAAAAAACTCTTGCTCATAGGACCAGAAAATGCATGTGATTCAATTCCATTTAGGACTGGGAAACAAACGTTAGCTCGCCCTACAAGAAACACACTGTGCTTTTGAGAAAAGAGCACTCTTTTACTCTACTGTGTTTTCTATGGTGTCCGAACAGTGAGCTTGCTGAGAAAGAAAGAACTGTGCTTCCTACACACGGGCCATATCTAGTTCAACTCTGCTTAGGAAACTGACAAGAACAGTAGCTCCTCTTCATTCCAATACACTGTACTTGTTGGGAACAGACGCGAGTGCTATTTGCACTGTGTATGGCAAAGGGAGCGCAATAGTGACTCTTCTTACCAGAAAACAACTCTTGCTTGTAGGACCAGAAACTGCATGTGTATTTCAACTCCATTTAGGACTGGGAAACAAAAGCTAGCTCGCCTTACAAGAAACACACTCTGCTTTTGAGAAAAGAGCACTCTTCTACTCTACTGTGTTTCCTATGGGGTTCGAAAAGTGAGCTTGCTCAGAACAAAAGAACTGTGCTTCCTACACACACGGGCCATATCTAGTTCAACTCTGCTTAGGAAACTGACAAGAACAGTAGATCCTCTTCAGTCCAATACACTGTACTTGCTGGAAACAGACGCCAGTGCTATTTGCATTGTGTATGACAATGGGAGCGCAATAGTGACTCTTCTTACCACAAAACAATTCTTGCTCGTAGGACCAGAAACTGCATGTGATTCAAATACATTTAGGACTGGGAAACAAACGCTAGCTCGACTTAGAAGAAACACACTCTGCTTTTGAGAAAAGAGCCCTTTTCTACTCTACTGTCTTTCCTATAGGGCCAGAACAGTGAGCTTGCTCAGAACAAATGAACTGTGCTTCCTACACACACGGGCCATATCTAGTTCAATTCTCCTTAGGAAACTGACAAGAACAGTAGATCCTCTTCAGTCCAATACACTGTGCTTACTGGGAACAGACGCCAGTGCCATTTGCCCTGTGTAAGACAATGGGAGCACAATAGTGACTCTTCTTACCACAAAACAACTCTTGCCCATAGGAACAGAAACTGCATGTGATTCAACTCCATTTAGGATTGGGAAACAAACGCTAGCTCGCCTTACAAGAAACACACTCTGCTTTTGAGAATAGGGCACACATCTACTCTACTGTGTTTCCTATGGGGTCCAAACAGTGAGCTTGCTCAGAACAAAAGAACTGTGCTTCCTACACACACAGTCCATATCTTTCAAGTCTGCTTAGGAAACTGACGAGAACAGTAGCTCCTCTTCAGTCCAATACACTGTACTTACTGGGAACAGACGGCAGTGCTATTTGCACTGTGTATGGCAATGGGAGCGCATTAGTGACTTTCCTTACCAGAAAACAACTCTTGCTTGTAGGACCAGAAACTGCATGTGATTCAACTACATGTAGGACTGGGAAACAAACGCTAGCTCGACTTACAAGAAACACACTCTGCTTTTGAGGAAAGAGCACTCTTCTACTCTACTGTGTTTCCTATAGGGCCAGAACAGTGAGCTTGCTGAGTACAAAAGAACTGTGCTTCCTACACACATGGGCCATATCTAGTTCAACTCTGCTTAGGAACCTGACGAGAACAGTAGATCCTCTTCAGTCCAATACACTGTACATGCTGGGAACAGAAGCCAGTGCTATTTGCGCTGTGTATGACAATGGGAGCGCAATAGTGACTCTTCTTACCAGAAAACAACTCTTGCTTGTAGGACCAGAAACTGCATGTGATTCTACTCCATTTAGAACTGGGAAACAAACGCTAGCTCGCCTTACAAGAAACACACTCTGCTTTTGAGAAAACAGCACTCTTCTACTCTACTGTGTTTCCTATAGGGCCAGAACAGTGAGCTTGCTCAGAACAAAAGAACTGTGCATCCTATACACACGGGCCATATCTAGTTCAACTCTGCTTAGGAAACAGACGAGAACAGTAGCTCCTCTTCAGTCCAATACACTGTACTTGCTGGGCACATACGCGAGTGCTATTTGCACTGTGTACAGCAATGGGAGCGCAATAGTTACTCTTCTTACCAGAAAACAACTCTTGTTCATAGGACCAGAAAGTGAATGTCATTCAACTCCATTTAGGACTGGGAAACAAACGCTAGCTCACCATACAAGAAACACACTCTTCTTCTTGAGTAAAGTACACTCTTCAACTCTACTGTGATTTCTATCGGGTCCGAACTGTGAGGTTGCTGAGAACAAAAAAACTGTGCTTCCTACACACTCGTGCCATATCTAATTCAACTCTTCTTAGGATCCTGACAAAACAGTAGATCCTCTTCAGTCTAATACACTGTACATGCTGGGTACAGACGCCAGGGCTATTTGCCGTCTGTATGACAATGGGAGCGCAATAGTTACTCTTATTACCAGAAAAATCTCTTCCTCGTAGGACCAGAAACTGCATGTGATTCAATTCCATTTAGGACTGGGAAACAAACGCTAGCTCGCCCTACAAGAAACACACTCTGCTTTTGAGAAAAGAGCACTCTTTTTTTCTACTGTGTTTTCTATGGTGTCCGAACAGTGAGCTTGCTGAGAACGAAAGAACTGTGCTTCCTACACACACGGGCCATATGTAGTTCAACTCTGCTTAGGAAACTGACAAGAACAGTAGCTCCTCTTCAATCCAATACACTGTACTTGGTGGGAACAGACGCGAGTGCTATTTGCACTGTGTATGGCAAAGGGAGCGCAATAGAGACTCTTCTTACCAGAAAACAACTCTTGCTTGTAGGACCAGAAACTGCATGTGTATTTCAACTCCATTTAGGACTGGGAAACAAATGCTAGCTCGCCTTACAAGAAACACACTCTGCTTTTGAGAAAAGAGCACTCTTCTACTCTACTGTGTTTCCTATGGGGTTCGAACAGTGAGCTTGCTCAGAACAAAATAACTGTGCTTCCTACACACACGGGCCATATCTAGTTCAACTCTGCTTAGGAAACTGACAAGAAGAGTAGATCCTCTTCAGTCCAATACACTGTACTTGCTGGGAACAGACGCCAGTGCTATTTGCATTGTGTATGGCAATGGGAGCGCAATAGTGACTTTCCTTACCAGAAAACAACTCTTGCTTGTAGGACCAAAAACTGCATGTGATTCAACTCCATTTAGAACTTGGAAACAAACACTAGCTCGCCTTACAAGAAACACACTCTGTTTTTGAGAAAAGAGCACTCTTCTACTCTACTGTGTTTCCTGTGGGGTCAAAAGTGAGCTTGGTCAGAACAAAAGAAGTGTGCTTCCTACACACACGGGCCATATCTAGTTCAACTCTGCTTAGGAAACTGACAAGAACCGTAGTTCCTCTTCAGACCAATACACTGTATGTGCGTTAAACAAACGCGAGTGCTATATGTACTGTGTATGGCAATGGGAGCGCAATACTGACTCTTCTTACCAGAAAACAACTCTTGCTCGTAGGACTTAAAACTGCATTTGATTCAACTCCATTTAGGACTGAGAAACAAACGCTAGCTCGCCTTAGAAGAAACACTCTCTGCTTTTGAGAAAAGAGCCCTTTTCTACTCTACTGTGTTTCCTATAGGGCCAGAACACTGAGGTGCTCAGAACAAAAGAACTGTGCTTCCTACACACACGGGCCATATTTAGTTCAATTCTCCTTAGGAAACTGACAAGAACAGTAGATCCTCTTCAGTCCAATACACTGTACTTACTGGAAACAGACGCCAGAGCTATTTGCCCTGTGTATGACAATGGGAGTGCAATAGTGACCCTTCTTACCACAAAACAACTCTTGCTCGTAGGACCAGAAACTGAATGTGATTCAATTCCATTTAGGATTGGGAAACAAACGCTAGCTCGCCTTACAAGAAACACACTCTGCTTTTGAGAATGGGGCCCACATCTTCTCTACTGTGTTTCCTATGGGGTCCGAGAAGTGAGCTTGCTCAGAACAAAAGAACTGTGCTTCCTACACACACGGGTCATATTTAGTTCAACTCTGCTTAGGAAACTGAGAAGAACAGTAGCTCCTCTTCAGTCCAATACACTGTACTTGCTGGGAACAGACGCGAGTGCTATTTGCACTGTGTATGGCAATGGGAGCACAATAGTGACTTTCCTTACCAGAAAACAACTTTTGTTCTTAGGACCTGAAACTGCATGTGATTCAACTCCATTTAGGACTGGGAAACAAACGCTAGCTCGCCTTTCAAGAAACACACTCTGTTTTTGAGGAAAGAGCACTCTTCTACTCTACTGTGTTTCCTATAGGGCCAAAACAGTGAGCTTGCTGAGTACAAAAGAACTGAGCTTCCTACACATATGTGCCATATCTAGCTCAACTCTGCATAGGAACCTGACAAGAACAGTAGATCCTCTTCAGTCCAATAAACTGTACATGCTGGGAACAGAAGCCAGTGCTATTTGCGCTGTGTATGACAATGGGAGCGCAATAGTGACTCTTCTTACCAGAAAACAACTCTTGCTTGTAGGACCAGAAACTGCATGTGTATTTCAACTCCATTTAGGACTGGGAAACATATGCTAGCTCGCCTTACAAGAAACACACTCTGCTTTTGAGAAAAGAGCACTCTTCTACTCTACTGTGTTTCCTGTGGGGTACAACAGTGAGCTTGGTCAGAACAAAAGAAGTGTGCTTCCTACACACGGGCCATATCTAGTTCAACTCTGGTTAGGAAACTGACAAGAACAGTAGCTCCTCTTCAGTCCAATACACTGTAATTGCTGGGAACAGACGCGAGGGCTATTTGCACTCTGTATGGCAAAGGGAGTGCAATAGTGACTCTTCTTACCAGAAAACAATTCTTGCTCGTAGGACCAGACACTGCCTGTGATTCAACTCCATTTAGGACTGGGAAACAAACGCTAGCTCGCCTTACAAAAAACACACTCTGCTTTTGAGGAAAGAGCACTCTTCTACTCTACTGTGTTTCCTATAGGGCCAGAACAGTGAGCTTGCTGAGTACAAAAGAACTGTGCTTCCTACACACATGGTCCATATCTAGTTCAACTCTGCTTAGGAAACTGACAAAAACAGTAGCTCCTCTTCAGTCAAATACACTGTACTTGCTGGGAACAGACGCGAGGGCTATTTGCACTATGTATGGCAATGGGAGCACTATAGTGACTCTTCTTACCAGAAAACAACTCTTGCTCGTAGTACCAGAATCTGCATGTGATTCAACTCCATTTAGGATTGGGAAACAAACGCTAGCTCGCCTTACAAGAAACACACTCTGCTTTTGAGAAAAGAGCACTCTACTACTCTACTGTGTTTTCTATGTGGTCCGAACAGTGAGCTTGCTGAGAACAAATGAACTGTGCTTCCTACACACACGGGCCATATCTAGTTCAACTCTGCTTAGGAAACTGACAAGAACTGTAGCTCCTCTTCAGACCAATAAACTGTACTTGCTGGAAACATACGCGAGTGCTATTTGTACTGTGTATGGCAATGGGAGCGCAATAGTGACTCTTCTTACCAGAAAACAACTCATGCTCGTAGGACCAGAAACTGCATGTGATTCAAATCCATTTAGGACTGGGAAGCAAACGCTAGCTCGCCTTACAAGAAACACACTCTGCTTTTGAGAATAGGGCACACATCTACTCTACTGTGTTTCCTATGGGGTCCAAACAGTGAGCTTGCTCAGAACAAAAGAACTGTGTTTCCTACACACACGGGCCATATCTAGTTCAATTCTGCTTAGGAAACTGACAAGAACAGTAGATCCTCTTCAGTCCAATACACTGTACTTGCTGGGAACAGACGCCAGGGCTATTTGCACTTTGTATGACAATGGGAGCCCAATAGTGACTTTTCTTACCAGAAAAAACTCTTGCTTCTAGGACAAGAAACTGCATGTGATTCAAATCCATTTAGGACTGGGAAGCAAACGCTAGCTCGCCTTACAAGAAACACACTCTGCTTTTGAGAAAAGAGCACTCTTCTACTCTACTGTGTTTCCTATTTGGTCCGAACAGTGAGCATGCTCAGAACAAAAGAACTGTGCTTCCTATACACACGGGCCATATCTAGTTCAACTCTGCTTAGGATACTGACAAGAACAGTAGATCCCCTTCAGTCCAATACACTGTACTTGCTGGGAATAGACCCGAGTGCTATTTGCACTGTGTACGGCATTGGAGCGCAATAGTGACTCTTTTTACCAGAAAACAACTCTTGCTCATAGGAGCAGAAACTGCATGTGATTCAACTCCACTTAGGACTGGGAAACAAACGCTAGCTTGCCTTACAAGAAACAAGCTCTGCTTTTGAGAAAAGGGCACACTTCTACTCTACTGTGTTTCCTATAGGGCCAGAACAATGAGCTTGCTCAGACCAAAAGAACTGTGCTTCCTACACACACGGGCCATATCTAGTTCAACTCTGCTTAGGAAACTGACGAGAACAGTAGCTCCTCTTCAGTCCAATACACTGTACTTGCTGGGAACAGACGCGAGTGCTATTTGCACTGTGTACAGGAATGGGAGCACAATAGTGACTCTTCTTACCAAAAAACAACTGTTGGTCGTATGACCAGAAACTGCATGTGATTCAACTCCATTTAGGATTGGGAAAGAAACGCCAGCTCACCTTACAAGAAACACACTCTGCTTTTGAGAATAGGGCACACATCTACTCTACGGTTTTTCCTATAGGGCCAGAACAGTGAGCTTGCTCAGAACAGAAGAAAGGTGCTTCATACACACGGGCCATATCTAGTTCAACTCTGCTTAGGAACCTGACAAGAACAGTAGATCCTCTTCAGTCCAATACACTGTACATGCTGGGAACAAATGCCAGTGCTATTTGCCCTGTGTATGACAATGGGAGCACAATAGTGACTCTTCTTACCAGAAAAAACTCTTGCTCGTAGGACCAGAAACTGCATGTGATTCAAATCCATTTAGGACGGGGAAACAAACGCTAGCTCGCCTTACAAGAAACACACTCTGTTTTGAGAAAATAGTACTCTTCTTCTCTACTGTGTTTCCTATAGGGCCAGAACAGTGAGCTTGCTCAGAACAGAAGAAATGTGCTTCATACACACACGGGCCATATCTAGTTCAACTCTGCTTAGGAACCTGACAAGAACAGTAGATCCACTTCAGTCCAATACACTGTACATGCTGGGAACAAATGCCAGTGCTATTTGCCCTGTGTATGACAATGGGAGCCCAATAGTGACTTTCCTTACCAGAATACAACTCTTGCTAGTAGGACCAGAAACTCCATGAGATTCAACTCCGTTTCTGACTGGGAAACAAACAATAGCCAGCCTTACAAGAAACACACTCTGCTTTTGAGAAAAGAGCACTCTTCTTCTCTACTATGTGTCCTAAGGGTTCCGAACAGTGAGCTTGCTCAGAACAAAAGAACTGTGCTTCCTACGCACACGGGCCATATCTAGTTCAACTCTGCTTAGGAAACTGTCAAGAACAGTAGCTCCTCTTCAGTCCAATACACTGTATTTGCTGGGAACAGACGCAAGTGCTATTTGCACTGTGTATGTCAATGGGAGCGCAATAGTGACTTTCCTTACCAGAAAACAACTCTTCCTCGTAGGACCAAAAACTGCATGTGATTCAACTCCATTTAGGACTGGGTAACAAACGCTAGCTCGCCTTACAAGAAACACACTCTGCTTTTGAGAAAAGAGCTGTCTTCTTCTCTACTGTGTTTCCTATAAGGCCAGTACAGTGAGCTTGCTCAGAACAAAAGAACTGTGCTTCCTACACAAATGGCTATATCCAGTTCAATTCTGCTTAGGAAACTGACAAGAACAGTAGCTCCTCTTCAGTCCAATACACTGTACTTGCTGGGAACAGACGCGAGTGCTATTTGCACTGTGTATGGCAATGGGAGCGCAATAGTGACTTTCCTTACCAGAAAACAACTCTTGCTCGTAGTAACTGAAACTGCATGTGATTCAACTCCATTTAGTACTGGGAAACAAACGCTAGCTCGCCTTACAAGAAACACACTCTGCTTTTGAGGAAAGAGCACTCTTCTACTCTACTGTGTTTCCTATAGGGCCAGAACAGTGAGCTTGCTCAGAACAAAGAACTGTGCTTCCTACACACATGGGCCATATCTAGTTCAACTCTGCTTAGGAAACTGACAAGAACAGTAGCTCCTCTTCAGTCCAATACACTGTACTTGCTGGGAACAGACGCGAGTGCTATTTGCACTGTGTATGGCAATGGGAGCGCAATAGTGACTTTCCTTACCAAAAAACAACTCTTGCTCGTAGGACCTGAAACTGCATGTCATTCAACTCCATTTAGGACTGGGAAACAAACGCTAGCTCGCCTTACAAAAAACACACTCTGCTTTTGAGGAAAGAGCACTCTTCTACTCTACTGTGTTTCCTATAGGGCCAGAACAGTGAGCTTGCTGAGTACAAAAGAACTGTGCTTCCTACACACATGGGCCATATCTAGTTCAACTCTGCTTAGGAAACTGACAAAAACAGTAGCTCCTCTTCAGTCAAATACACTGTACTTGCTGGGAACAGACGCGAGGGCTATTTGCACTGTGTATGGCAATGGGAGCGCAATAGTGACTTCCTTACCAGAAAACAACTCTTGCTCGTAGGACCAGAAACTGCATGTGATTCAACTCCATTTAGGACTGGGAAACAAATGCTAGCTCGCTTTACAAGAAACACACTCTGCTTTTGAGAAAAGAGCACTCTTCTACTCTACTGTGTTTCCTATAGTGAAAGAACAGTGAGCTTGCTGAGAACAAAGAACTGTGCTTCCTACACACACGGACCATATCTAGTTCAACTCTGCTTAGGAAACTGACAATAACAGTAGCTCCTCTTCAGTCCAATACACTGTACTTGCTGGGAACAGACGCCAGTGCTATTTGCACTGTGTATGGCAATTGGAGCGCAATAGTGACTCTTCTTACCAGAAAACAACTCTTGCTCGTAGGACCAGAAACTGCATGTGATTCAACTCCATTTAGGACTGGGAAACAAACGCTAGCTCGCCTTACAATAAACGCACTCTGCTTTTGAGAAAAGAGCACTCTTCTACTCTACTGTGTTTCCTATGGGGTCCGAACAGTGAGCTTGCTCAGAACAAAACAACTGTGCTTCCTACACACACGGACCATATCTAGTAAAACTCTGCTTAGGAAACTGACAAGAACAGTAGCTCCTCTTCAGTCCAATACACTGTACTTCCTGGGAACAGATGCCAGTGCTATTTGCACTGTGTATGGCAATTTGAGCACAATAGTCACTCGTCTTACAAGAAAACAACTCTTGCTCGTAGGACCAAAAACTGCATGTGACTCAACTCCATTTAGGACTGGGAAACAAACGCTAGCTCGCCTTACAAAAAACACACTCTGCTTTAGAGAAAAGAGCACTTTTCTACTCTACTGTGTTTCCTATAGGGCCAGAACAGTGAGCTTGCTCAGAACAAAAGAACTGTGCTTCCTACACACACCGACCATATCTAGTTCAACTCTGCTTAGGAAACTGACAAGAACAGTAGCTCCTCTTCAGTCCAATACACTGTATACTCGCTGAAAACAGACGCGAGTGCTATTTGTCTTGTGTATGGCAATGGCAGCACAATAGTGACTATTCTTACCATAAAACAACTCTTGCTTGTAGGACCAGAAACTGCATGTGATTCAACTCCATTTAGGACTGGGAAACAAACGCTAGCTCGCCTTACAAGAAACGCACTCTGCTTTTGAGAAAAGAGCACTCTTCTAATCTACTGTGTTTCCTATGGGGTCCAAACAGTGAGCTTGCTCAGAACAAAAGAACTGTGCTTCCTACACACACGAACCATATCTAGTTCAACTCTGCTGAGGAAACTGACAAGAACAGTTGCTCCTAATCAGTCCAATACACTGTACTTGAAGGGAACAGACACGAGTACTATTTGCAGTGTGTATGGCATTTGGAGCACAAGAGTTACTCTTCTTACCAGAAAACAACTCTTGCTCGTAGGACCAAAAACTGCATGTGACTCAACTCCATTTAGGACTGGGAAACAAACGCGAGCTCACCTTACAAGAAAAACACTCTGCTTTAGAGAAAAGAGCACTCTTCTACTCTACTGTGTTTCCTATGGGGTCCAAACTGTGAGGTTGCTCAGAACAAAAGAATTGTGCTTCCTACACACACGGGCCATATCTCGTTCAACTCTGCTTAGGAAACTGAGAAGAACAGTAGCTCCTCTTCAGTCCAATACACTGTACTTGCTGGGAACAGACGCGAGTGCTATTTGCACTGTGTATGGCAATGGGAGCGCAATAGTGACTTCCTTACCAGAAAACTACTCTTGCTCGTAGGACCAGAAACTGCATGTGATTCAATTCCATTTAGGACTGGGAAACAAATGCTAGCTCGCTTTACAAGAAACACACTCTGCTTTTGAGAAAAGAGCACTCTTCTACTCTACTGTGTTTCCTATAGTGCCAGAACAGTGAGCTTGCAGAGAACAAAAGAACTGTGCTTCCTACACACACGGACCATATCTAGTTCAACTCTGCTTAGGAAACTGACAATAACAGTAGCTCCTATTCAGTCCAATACACTGTACTTGCTGGGAACAGACGCCAGTGCTATTTGCACTGTGTAAGGCAATTGGAGCACAATAGTGACTTCCTTACCAGAAAACAACTCTTGCTCGTAGGACCAGAAACTGCATGTGATTCAACTCCATTTAGGACTGGGAAACAAACGCTAGCTCGCCTTACAAGAAACACACTCTGCTTTTGAGAAAAGAGCACTCTTCTACTCTACTGTGTTTCCTATGGGGTCCAAACAGTGAGTTTGCTCAGAAAAAAAACTGTGCTTCCTACACACAGACCATATCTAGTTCAACTCTGCTTAGGAAACTGACAAGAACAGTAGCTCCTCTTCAGTCCAATACACTGTACTTGCGGGGAACAGACACGAGTGCTATTTGCACTGTGTATGGCTATTGGAGCACAATAGTGACTTCCTTACCAGAAAACAACTCTTGCTCATAGGACCAGAAACTGCATGTGATTCAACTCCATTTAGGACTGGGAAACAAACGCTAGCTCGCCTTACAAGAAACACACTCTGCTTTTGAGAAAAGAGCACTGTTCTACTCTACTGTGTTTCCTATAGGGCCAGAACAGTGAGCTTGCTGAGAACAAAAGAACTGTGCTTCCTGCACACACGGGCCATATCTAGTTCAACTCTGCTTAGGAACGTGACAAAAACAGTAGCTCCTCTTCAGTCCAATACACTGTACTTGCTGAGAACAGAAGCGAGTGCTATTTGCACTGTGTATGGCAATTGGAGCACAATAGTGACTCGTCTTACAAGAAAACAACTCTTGCTCGTAGGACCAGAAACTGCATGTGACTCAACTCCATTTAGGACTGGGAAACAAACGCTAGCTCGCCTTACAAGAAACACACTCTGCTTTAGACAAAAGAGCACTTTTCTACTCTACTGTGTTTCCTATAGGGCCAGAACAGTGAGCTTGCTCAGAACAAAAGAACTGTGCTTCCTACACACACGGACCATATCTAGTTCAACTCTGCTTAGGAAACTGAGAAGAACAGTAGCTCCTCTTCAGTCCAATACACTGTACTTGCTGGGAACAGACGTAGTGCTATTTGTCCTGTGTATTGCAATGGCAGCACAATAGTGACTATTCTTACCATAAAACAACTCTTGCTGGTAGGACCCGAAATTGCATGTGATTCAACTCCATTTAGGACTGGGAAACAAACGCTAGCTCGCCTTTCAAGAAACACACTCTGGTTTAGAGAAAAGAACACTTTTCTACTCTACTGTGTTTCCTATCGGGCCAGAACAGTGAGCTTGCTGAGAGCAAAAAACTGTGCTTCCTACACACACCGACCATATCTAGTTCAACTCTGCTTAGGAACGTGACAAAAACAGTAGCTCCTCTTCAGTCCAATACACTGTACTTGCTGGGAACAGAAGCGAGTGCTATTTGCACTGTGTATGGCAATTGGAGCACAATAGTGACTCATCTTACAAGAAAACAGCTCTTGCTCGTAGGACCAAAAACTGCATGTGACTCAACTCCATTTAGGACTGGGAAACAAACGCTAGCTCGCCTTACAAGAAACACACTCTGCTTTAGACAAAAGAGCACTTTTCTACTCTACTGTGTTTCCTATAGGGCCAGAACAGTGAGCTTGCTCAGAACAAAAGAACTGTGCTTCCTACACACACCGACCATATCTAGTTCAACTCTGCTTAGGAAACTGACAAGAACAGTAGCTCCTTTTCAGTCCAATACACTGTACTTGCTGGGAACAGACGTAGTGCTATTTGTCCTGTGTATTGCAATGGCAGCACAATAGTGACTATTCTTACCATAAAACAACTCTTGCTGGTAGGACCCGAAATTGCATGTGATTCAACTCCATTTAGGACTGGGAAACAAACGCTAGCTCGCCTTTCAAGAAACACACTCTGCTTTAGAGAAAAGAGCACTCTTCTACTCTACTGTGTTTCCTATAGGGCCAGAACAGTGAGCTTGCTCAGAACAAAAGAACTATGCTTCCTACACACACCGACCATATCTAGTTCAACTCTGCTTAGGAAACTGACAAGAACAGTAGCTCCTCTTCAGTCCAATACACTGTACTTGCTGGGAACAGACGCGAGTGCTATTTGTACTGTATATGGCAAGGGGAGCGCAATAGTGACTTTTCTTACCAGAAAACAACTCCTGCTCTTAGGACCAGAAACTGCATGTGATTCAACTCCATTTAGGACTGGGAAACAAACGCTAGCTCGCCTTACAAGAAACACACTCTGCTTTTGAGTAAAGAGCACTCTTCTACTCTACTGTGTTTCCTATGGTGTCCAAACAGTGAGATTGCTCAGAACAAATGAACTGTGCTTCCAAAATACACGGCCATATCTAGTTCAATTCTGCTTAGGAACCTGACACGAACAGTAGATCCTCTTCAGTCCAATACACTGTACTTGCTGGGAACAGATGCCAGTGCTATTTGTCCTGTGTATGTCAATGGCAGCGCAATAGTGACTTCCCTTACCAGAAAACAACTCTTGCTCGTAGGACGAGAAACTGCATGGGATTCAACTCCATTTAGGACTGGGAAACAAACGATAGCTCGCCTTACAAGAAACACACTCTGCTTTAGATAAAGAGCACTTTTCTACTCTACTGTGTTTCCTATAGGGCCAGAACAGTGAGCTTGCTCAGAACAAAAGAACTGTGCTTCCTACACACACGGACCATATCTAGTTCAACTCTGCTTAGGAAACTGACAAGAACAGTAGCTCCTCTTCAGTACAATTAACTGTACTTGTGGGGAACAGACGCGAGTGCTACTTGCACTGCGTATGGCAATTGGAGCACAATATTGACTCGTCTTACCAGAAAACAACTCTTGCTCATAGGACAAAAAACTGCATGTGACTCAACTCCACTTAGGACTAGGAAACAAACACTAGCTCGCCTTACAAGAAACACACTCTGCTTTTGAGAAAAGAGCACTCTTCTACTCTACTGTGTTTCCTATGTGTTCCGAAGTGTGAGCTTGCTCATAACAAAAGAACTGTGCTTCCTACACACATGGCCATATCTAGTTCAAGTCTGCTTAGGAACCTGACAAGAACAGTAGATCCTCTTCAGTCCAATACACTGTACTTGCTGGGAACAGACGCCAGTGCTATTTGTCCTGTGTATGGCAATGGCAGCGCAATAGTGACTTTCCTTACCAGAAAACAACTCTTGATCGTAGGACCAGAAACTGCATGTGATTCAACTCCATTTAGGACTGGGAAACAAACTCTAGCACGCTTTACAAGAAACACACTCTGCTTTTGAGAAAAGAGCACTCTTCTACTCTACTGTGTATCCTATAGGGCCAGAACAGTGAGCTTGCTCAGAAAAAAAGAACTGTGCTTCCTACCCACACGGGCCTTATCTAGTTCAACTCTGCTTAGGAAACTGACAAGAACAGTAGCTCCTCTTCAGTCTGATACACTGTACTTGCTGGGAACAGACGCATGTGCTATTTGCACTGTGTATGGCAATGGGAGCGCAATAGTGACTTTCCTTACCAGAAAACAACTCTTGCTCGTAGGACCAGAAACTGCATGTGATTCCACTCCATTTGGACTGGGAAACAAACGCTAGCTCTCCTTACAAGAAACACACTCTGCTTTAGAGAAAAGAGCACTGTTCTACTCTACTGTGTTTCCTATGGTGTCCAAACAGTGAGCTTGCTCAGAACAAAGAACTGTGCTTCCTACACACACGAACCATATCTAGTTCAGCTCTGCTTAGGAAACTGACACAAACAGAAGCTCCTCTTCAGTCCAATACATTGTACTTGCTGGGAACAGATGCCAGTGCTATTTGTCCAGTGTAGGACAATGGCAGCGCAATATTGACTCTTCTTAACAGAAAACAACTCTTGCTCGTAGGACCAGAAACTGCATGTGATTCAACTCCATTTAGGACTGGAAAACAAACGCTAGCTCACCTTACGAGAAAGACACTCTGCTTTTGAGAAAAGAGCACTCTTCTACTCTACTGAGTTTCCTATGGGGTCCAAACAGTGAGCTTGCTCAGAACAAAAGAACTGTGCTTCCTACACACACCGACCATATCTAGTTCAACTCTGCTTAGGAAAATGACAAGAACAGTAGCTATTCTTCAGTCCGATACACTGTATTTGCTGGGAACAGAAGCGAGTGCTATTTGCACTGTGTAAGGCAATGGGAGCTCAATAGTTACTTTCCTTACCAGAAAACAACTCTTGCTCGTAAGACCAGAAACTGCATGTAATTCAACTCCATTTAGGACTGGGAAACAAACGCTAGCTCGCCTTACAAGAAACACACTCTGCTTTAGAGAAAAGAGCACACTTCTACTCTACTGTGTTTCCTATAGGGCCAGAAGAGTGAGCTTGCTCAGAACAAAAGAACTGTGCTTCCTACACACACGGGCCATATCTAGTTCAACTCTGCTTAGGAAACTGACAAGAACAGTAGCTCCTCTTCAGTCCAATACACTGTACTTGCGGGGAACAGACGCGAGTGCTATTTGCACAGTGTATGGCTATTGGAGCACAATAGTGACTCGTCTTACCAGAAAACAACTCTTGCTCGTAGGACAAAAAACTGTATGTGATTCAACTCCATTTAGGACTGGGAAACAAATGCTAGCTCGCCTTACAAGAAACACAATCTGCTTTAGAGAAAAGAGCACTCTTCTACTCTACTGTGTTTCCTATGGTGTCCGAACAGTGAGCTTGCTCAGAACAAAAAAACTGTGCTTCCTACACACACGGCCATATCTAGTTCAATTCTGCTTATAAACCTGACAAGAACAGTAGATCCTCTTC
This sequence comes from Peromyscus eremicus, assembly GCF_949786415.1. Lineage (NCBI taxonomy): Eukaryota > Metazoa > Chordata > Mammalia > Rodentia > Cricetidae > Peromyscus > Peromyscus eremicus. Next base: position 43,609 of record NW_026735623.1, on the reverse strand, counting down.
AGTCCAATACACTGTACTTGCTGGGAACAGACGCCAGTGCTATTTGTCCTGTGTATGGCAATGGCAGCGCAATAGTGACTCTTCTTACAAGAAAACAACTCTTGCTCATAGGACCAGAAACTGCATGTGATTCTACTCCATTTAGGACTGGGAAACCAACACTAGCTCGCCTTACAAGAAACACACTCTGCTTTTGAGAAAAGAGCACGCTTCTACTCTACTGTGTTTCCTATGGGGTCCAAACAGTGAGTTTGCTCAGAACAAGAAACTGTGCTTCCTACACACAGACCATATCTAGTTCAACTCTGCTTAGGAAACTGACAAGAACAGTAGCTCCTCTTCAGTCCAATACACTGTACTTGCGGGGAACAGACACGAGTGCTATTTGTACTGTGTATGGCTATTAGAGCACAATAGTGACTTCCTTACCAGAAAACAACTCTTGCTCGTAGGACCAGAAACTGCATGTGATTCAACTCCATTTAGGACTGGGAAACAAACGCTAGCTTGCCTTACAAGAAACACACTCTGCTTTTGAGAAAAGAGCACTCTTCTACTGTACTGTGTTTCCTATGGGGTCCAAACAGTGAGCTTGCTCAGAACAAAAGAACTGTGCTTCCTACACACACGGACCATATCTAGTTCAACTCTGCTGAGGAAACTGACAAGAACAGTTGCTCCTAATCAGTCCAATACACTGTACTTGAAGGGAACAGACGCGAGTACTATTTGCACTGTGTATGGCATTTGGAGCGCAAGAGTTACTCTTCTTACCAGAAAACAACTCTTGATCGTAGGACCAAAAACTGCATGTGACTCAACTCCATTTGGAATGGGAAACAAACGCGAGCTCACCTTACAAGAAAAACACTCTGCTTTAGAGAAAAGAGCACTCTTCTACTCTACTGTGTTTCCTGTGGTGTCCAAACAGTGAGCTTGCTCAGAAAAAAACAACTGTGCTTCCTACACACACGGGCGATATCTAGTTCAACTCTGCTTTGGAAACTGACGAGAACAGTAGCTCCTCTTCATTCCAATACACTGTACTTGCTGGAAACAGACACCAGTGCGATTTGCACTGTGTACAGCAATGGGACCGCAATAGTGACTCTTCTTACCAGAAAACAACTCTTGCTCGTAGGACCACAAACTCCATGTGATTCAACTCCATTTAGCACTGGGAAACAAACACTAGCTCGCCTTACAAGAAACACACTCTGCTTTTGAGGAAAGAGCAAGCTTCTTCTCTACTGTGTTTCCTATAGGGCCAGAACAGTGAGCTTACTGAGTGCAAAAGAACTGTGCTTCCTACACACATGGGACATATCTAGTTCAACTCTGCTTAGGAACCTGACAAGAACAGTACATCCTCTTCAGTCCAATACACTGTACATGATGGGAACAGAAGCCAGTGCTATTTGCACTGTGTATGACAATGGGAGCGCAATAGTGACTCTTCTTACCAGAAAACAACTCTTGCTGGTAGGACCATTAACTGCATGTGATTCAACTCCATTTAGGACTGGGAAACAAACGCTAGCTCGCCTTACAAGAAACACACTCTTTTTTTGAGAAAAGAGCACTCTTCTACTCTAATGTGTTTCCTATAGGGCCAGTACAGCGAGCTTGCTCAGAAGAAAAGAACTGTGCTTCCTACACACACAGGCCATGTCTAGTTCAACTCTGCTTAGGAAACTGATGAGAACAGTAGCTCCTCTTCAGTCCAATACACTGTACTTGCTGGGTACATACGCGAGTGCTATTTGCACTGTGTACAGCAATGGGAGCGCAATAGTTACTCTTCTAACCAGAAAACAACTCTTGCTCGTAGGACCAGAAACTGAATGTCATTCAACTCCGTTTAGGACTGGGAAACAAACGCTAGCTCGCCTTACAAGAAACATACTCTTCTTTTTGAGTAAAGTGCACTCTTCAACTCTACTGTGTTTTCTATGGGGTCTGAATTGTGAGCTTGCTGAGAACAAAAGAACTGTGCTTCCTACACACTCGCGCCATATCCAATTCAACTCCGCTTAGGAAAATGACAAGAACAGTTGCTCCTCTTCAGCCCAATACACTGTACTTGCTGGGAACAGACGCCAGTGCTATTTGCCCTGTGTATGACAATGGGAGCGCAACAGTTACTCTTATTACCAGAAAAAGCTCTTGCTCGTAGGACCAGAAACTGCATGTTATTCAACTCCATTTAGGACTGGGAAACAAACGCTAGCTCGCCTTACAAGAAACACACTCTGCTTTTGAGAAAAGAGCACTCTTCTACTCTACTGTGTTTTCTATGGGGTCCGAACAGTGAGATTGCTGAGAACAAAACAACTGTGCTTCCTACACACACGGGCCATATCTAGTTCAACTCTGCTTAGGAAACTGACAAGAACAGTAGCTCCTCTTCAGTCCAATACACTGTACTTGCTGGGAACAGACGCAAGGGCTGTTTGCACTGTGTATGTCAAAGGGAGCACAATAGTCACTCTTCTAACCAGAAAACAACTCTTGCTCGTAGGACCAGAAACTGCATGTGTATTTGAACTCCATTTAGGACTGGGAAACAAATGCTAGCTCGCCTTACAAGAAACACACTCTGCTTTTGAGAAAAGAGCACCTGTCTACTCTACTGTGTTTCCTATGGGGTTGGAACAGTGAGCTTGCTCAGAACAAAAGAACTGTGCTTCCTAAACACATGGGCCATATCTAGTTCAACTTTGCTTAGGAAACTGACAAGAACAGTAGCTCCTCTTCAGTCCAATACACTGTACTTGCTGGAAACAGAAGCGAGTGCTATTTGTACTGTGTATGGCAATGGGAGCGCAATAGTGACTCTTCTTACCAGAAAACAACTCTTGCTCGTAGGACCAAAAACTGCATTTGATTCAACTTCATTTAGGACTGGTAAACAAACACTAGCTCGCCTTACAAGAAACACACTCTGCTTTTGAGAAAAGAGCACTCTTCTATTCTACTGTGTTTCCTATAGGGCCAGAACAGTGAGCTTGCTCAGAACAAAAGAACTGTGCTTCCTACACACACAGGCCATATCTAGTTCAATTCTGCTTAGGATACTGACAAGAACAGTAGCTCCTATTCAGTCCAATACACTGTACTTGCTGGGAACAGACGCGAGTGCTATTTGCACTGTGTATGTCAAAGGGAGCACAATAGTGACTCTTCTTACCAGAAAACAACTATAGCTCATAGGACCAGAAACTGCATGTGTATTTTAACTCCATTTAGGACTGGGAAACACATGCTAGCTCGCCTTACAAGAAACACACTCTGCTTTTGAGAAAAGAGCACTCTTCTACTCTACTGTGTTTCCTATATGGTTCGAACAGTGAGCTTGCTCAGAAAAAAAGAACTGTGCTTCCTAAACACACAGGCCATATCTAGTTCAACTCTTCTTAGGAAACTGACAAGAACAGTAGCTCCTCTTCAGTCCAATACACTGTACTTGATGGGAACAGACACGAGTGCTATTTGTACTGTGTATGGCAATGGGAGCGCAATAGTGACTCTTCTTTACCAGAAAACAATTCTTGCTCGTAGAACCAAAAACTGCATGTGATTCAACTCCATTGAGGACTGGGAAACAAACGCTAGCTCGCCTTAGAAGAAACACACTCTGATTTTGAGAAAAGAGCACTTTTCTACTCTACTGTTTTTCCTAAATGGGCAGAACAGTGAGCTTGCTCAGAACAAAAGAACTTTGCTTCCTACACACACGGGCCATATCTAGTGCAATTCTGCTTAGGAAACTGACAAGAACAGTAGATCCTTTTCAGTCCAATACACTGTACTTGCTGGGAACAGAAGCCAGTGCTATTTGCCCTGTGTATGACAATGGGAGCGCAATAGTGACTCTTCCTACGAGAACACAACTCTAGCTCATAGGACCAGAAACTGCATGTGACTCATCTCCATTTAGGATTGGGAAACAAACGCTAGCTCCTCTTACAAGAAACACACTCTGCTTTTGAGAATAGGGCACACATCTACTCTACTGTATTTCCTATGGGGTCCAAACAGTGTGCTTGCTCAGAACAAAAAAACTGTGCTTCCTACACACACGGGTCATATCTAGTTCAACTCTGCTTAGGAAACGGACAAGAACAGTAGCTCCTCTTCATTCCAATACACTGTACTTGCTCGGAACAGACGCGAGTGCTATTTGCACTGTATATTGCAATGGGAGCGCAATAGTGACTTTCCTTACCAGAAAACAGCTCTTGTTCCTAGGACCTTAAACTGCATGTGATTCAACTCCATTTAGGACTGGGAAAAAAAACGCCTGCTCACCTTACAAGAAACACACTCTGCTTTTGAGAAAAGAGCACTCTTTTACTCTACTGTGTTTCCTATGGGGTCGAACAGTGAGCTTGCTCAGAACAAAAGAACTGTGCTTCCTACACACACGGGCCATATCTAGTTCAACTCTGCTTAGGAAACTGACAAGAACAGTAGCTCCTCTTCAGTCCAATACACTGTACTTGCTGGGAAAAGACACGAGTGCTATTTGTACTGTGTATGGCAATGGGAGCGCAACAGTGACTCTTCTTACCAGAAAACAACTCTTGCTCGTAGGACCAGAAACTGCATGTGATTCAACTCCATTTAGGACGGGGAAACAAACGCTAGCTTGCCTTACAAGAAACACACTCTGCTTTTGAGAAATAAGCACTATTCTACTCTCCTGTGTTTCCAATAGGGCCAAAATAGTGAGCTTGCTCAGAACAAAAGAACTGTGCTTCCTACACACTCGCGCCATATCTAATTCAACTCTGCTTAGGAAAATGACAAGAACAGTAGCTCCTCTTCAGCCCAATACACTGTACTTGCTAGGAACAGATCCGAGTGCTATTTGCACTGTGTATGGCAATGGGAGCGCAAAATGGACTCTTCTTACCAGAAAACAAGTCTCGCTCGTAGGACCAGAAACTGCATGTGAATTTGAACTCCATTTAGGACTGGGAAACAAATGCTAGCTCGCCTTACAAGAAACACACTCAGCTTTTGAGAAAAGAGCACCCTTCTACTCTACTGTGTTTCCTATGGGGTTCGAACAGTGAGCTTGCTCAGAACAAAGAACTGTGCTTCCTACACACACGGGCCATATCTAGTTCACCTCTGCTTAGGAAACTGACAAGAACAGTAGCTCCTCTTCAGTCCAATACACTGTACTTGCTAGAAACAGAAGCGAGTGCTATTTGTACTGTGTATGTCAAAGGGAGCACAATAGTGACTCTTTTTACCAGAAAACGACTCTAGCTCATAGGACCAGAAACTGCATGTGTATTTGAACTCCCTTTAGTACTGGGAAACAAATGCTAGTTCGCCTTACCAGAAACACACTGTACTTGCTGGGAACAGACGCGAGGGCTATTTGCACTGTGTACGGCAATGGGAGCACAATAGTGACTCTTCTTACCAGAAAACAACTCTTGCTCTTAGGAACAGAAACTGCATTTGATTCAATCCACTTAGGACTAGGATCAAATGCTAGCTCGCCTTACAAGAAACATGCTATGCTTTTGAGAATAGGGCACACATCTTCTCTACTGTGTTTCCTATGGGGTCCAAACAGTGAGCTTGCTCAGAACAGAAGAACTGTGCTTCCTACACACACGGGCCATATCTAGTTCAACTCTGCTTAGGAAACTGACGAGAACGGTAGCTCCTCTTCAGTCCAATACACTGTACTTGCTGTAACAGACGCGAGTGCTATTTGCACTGTGTATGGCAATTGGAGCGCAATAGTGACTCTTCATACCAGAAAACAACTCTTGCTCATAGGACCAGAACCTGCATGTGATTCAACCCCATTTAGGATTGGGAAATAAACGCTAGCTCGCCTTACAAGAAACACACTCAGCTTTTGAGAATAGGGCACACATCTACTCTACTGTGTTTCCTATAGGGCAAGAACAGTGAGCATGCTCAGAACAAAAGAACTGGGCTTCCTACACACACGGGCCATATCTAGTTCAACTCTGCTTAGGAAACTGACGAGAACAGTAGCTCCTCTTCAGTCCAATACACTGTAATTACTGGGTACAGACGCGAGTGCTCTTTGCACTGTGTATGGCAATGGGAGCGCAATAGTGACTCTTCTTACCAGAAAACAACTCTTGCTCGTAGGACCAAAAACTGCATGTGATTCAACTCCATTTAGGACTAGGAAACAAACGCTAGCTCGCCTTAGAAGAAACACACTCTGCTTTTGAGAAAAGAGCACTTTTCTACTCTACTGTTTTTCCTATATGGCCAGAACAGTGAGCTTGCTCAGAACAAAAGAACTTAGCTTCCTACACACACATCTACTCTACTGTGTTTCCTATAGGACCAGAAAAGAGAGCTTGCTCAGAACAAAAGAACTGGCTTCCTACATACACGGCCATATATAGTTCAATTCTGCATAGGAAACTGACAAGAACAAAAGATTTTTTTCAGTCCAATACACTGTACATGCTGGGAAGAGAAACCAGTGCTATTCGCCCTGTGTATGACAATGGGAGCGCAATAGTGACTCTTCTTACCAGAAAACAACTCTTGCTTGTAGGACCAGAAACTGCATGTGTATTTAAACTCCATTTAGGACTGGGAAACAAATGCTAGCTCGCCTTACAAGAAACGCACTCTGCTTTTGAGAAAAGAGCACTCTTCTACTCTACTGTGTGTTCCTGTGGTGTTCGAACAGTGAGCTTGCTCAAAACAAAAGAACGGTGCTTCCTACACACACGGGCCATATCTAGTTCAACTCTGCTTAGGAAAATGACAAGAACATTAGCTCCTCTTCAGCCCAATACACTGTACTTGCTGGGAACAGATGCGAGGGCTATTTGCACTGTGTATGGCAATGGGAGCGCAATAGTGACTTTCCTTACCAGAAAACAACTCTTGCGTGTAGGACCAAAAACTGTATGTGATTCAACTCCATTTAGAACTTGGAAACAAACGCTAGCTCGCCTTAGAAGAAACACACTCTGCTTTTGAGAAAACAGCACTCTTCTACTCTAATGTGTTTCCTATAGGGCCAGAACAGTGAGCTTGCTCAGAACAAAAGAACTGTGCTTCCTACACATGGCCATATCTAGTTCAATTGTGCTCAGGAAACTGACAAGAACAGTAGATCCTCTTCAGTCCAATACACTGTACTTACTGGGAACAGACGCCAGTGCTATTTGCCCTGTGTATGACAATGGGAGCACAATAGTGACTCTTCTTACCACAAAACAACTCTTGCTCATAGGACCAGAAACTGCATGTGATTCAACTCCATTTAGGATTGGGAAAAACGCTAGCTCGCCTTACAAGAAACACACTCTGCTTTTGAGAATAGGTCACACATCTACTCTACTGTGTTTCCTATGGGGTCCAAACAGTGAGCTTGCTCAGAACAAAAGAACTGTGCTTCCTACACACACGGGTCATAACTAGTTCAACTCTGCTTAGGAAACTGACAAGAACAGTAGCTCCTCTTCAGTCCAATACACTGCACTTGCTGGGCACATACGCGAGTGCTCTTTGCACTGTGTACAGCAATGGGAGCGCAATAGTTACTCTTCTTACCAGAAAACAACTCTTGTTCATAGGACCAGAAAGAGAATGTCATTCAACTCCATTTAGGACTGGGAAACAAACGCTAGCTCACCTTACAAGAAACACACTCTTCTCCTTGAGTAAAGTACACTCTTCAACTCTACTTTGATTACTATGGGGTCCGAATTGTGAGGTTGCTGAGAACAAAAGAACTGTGCTTCCTACACACTCGCGCCATATCTAATTCAACTCTGCTTAGGAAAATGACAAGAACATTAGCTCCTCTTCAGCCCAATACACTGTACTTGATGGGAACAGATGCGAGGGCTATTTGCACTGTGTATGGCAATGGGAGTGCAATAGTGACTTTCCTTACCAGAAAACAACTCTTGCGTGTAGGACCAAAAACTGCATGTGATTCAACTCCATTTAGAACTTGGAAACAAACACTAGCTCACCTTACAAGAAAGACACTCTGCTTTTGAGAAAACAGCACTATTCTACTCTACTGTGTTTCCTATAGCACCAGAACAGTGAGCTTGCTCAGAACAAAAGAACTGTGCTTCCTACACATGGCCATATCTAGTTCAATTTTGCTTAGGAAACTGACAAGAACAGTAGATCCTCTTCAGTCCAGTACACTGTACTTGCTGGGAACAGACGCCAGTGCTATTTGCATTGTGTATGACAATGGGAGCGCAATAGTGACTCTTCTTACCACAAAACAATTCTTGCTCCTAGGACCAGAAACTGCATGTGATTCAACTACATTTAGGACTGGGAAACAAACGCTAGCTCGACTTACAAGAAACACACTCTGCTTTTGAGGAAAGAGCACTCTTCTACTCTACTGTGTTTCCTATAGGGCCAAAACAGTGAGCTTGCTGAGTACAAAAGAACTGTGCTTCCTACACACATGGGCCATATCTAGTTCAACTCTGCTTAGGAACCTGACAAGAACAGTAGATCCTCTTCAGTCCAATACACTGTACATGCTGGGAACAGAAGCCAGTGCTATTTGCCCTGTGTATGACAAAGGGAGCGCAATAGTGACTCTTCTTACCAGAAAACAACTCTTGCTCGTAGGACCAGACACTGCATGTGATTCAACTCCATTTAGGACTGGGAAACAAACGCTAGCTCGCCTTACAAGAAACACACTCTGCTTTTGAGAAAAGAGCACTCTTTTACTCTACTGTGTTTCCTATAGGGCCAGAACAGTGAGCTTGCTCAGAAGAAAAGAACTGTGCTTCCTACACACACGGGCCCTATCTAGTTCAACTCTCCTTAGGAAACTGACGAGAACAGTAGCTCCTCTTCAGTCCAATACACTGCACTTGCTGGGCACATACGCGAGTGCTATTTGCAATGTGTACAGCAATGGGAGCGCAATAGTTACTCTTCTTACCAGAAAACAACTCTTGTTCGTAGGACCAGAAAGTGAATGTCATTCAACTCCATTTAGGACTGGGAAACAAACGCTAGCTCACCTTACAAGAAACACACTCTTCTTCTTGAGTAAAGTACACTCTTCAACTCTACTGTGATTTCTATGGGGTCAGAACTGTGAGGTTGCTGAGAACAAAAGAACTGTGCTTCCTACACTCTCGCGCCATATCTAATTCAACTCTGCTTAGGAAAATGACAAGAACATTAGCTCCTCTTTAGCCCAATACACTGTACTTGCTGGGAACAGATGCGAGGGCTATTTGCACTGTGTATGGCAATGGGAGCACAATAGTGACTTTCCTTACCAGAAAACAACTCTTGCGTGTAGGACCAGAAACTGCATGTGATTCAACTCCATTTAGGACTTGGAAACAAATGCTAGCTCGCCTTACAAGAAACACACTCTGCTTTTGAGAAAATAGCACTCTTCTACTCTACTGTGTTTCCTATAGCGCCAGAACAGTGAGCTTGCTCAGAACAAAAGAACAGTGCTTCCTACACACGGCAATATTTCGTTCAATTCTGCTTAGTAAACTGACAAGAACAGTAGATCCTCTTCAGTCCAATACACTGTACATGCTGGGAACAAACGCCAGTGCGATTTGCACTGTGTATGGCAATGGGAGCGCAATAGTGACTCTTCTTACCACAAAACAACTCTTGCTCGTAGGACCAGAAACTGCATGTGATTCAACTCCATTTAGAACTGGGAAACAAACACTAGCTCGCCTTACAAGAAACACTTTCTGCTTTTGAGAAAAGAGCACTCTTCCACTCTACTGTGTTTCCTATAGGGCCAGAACAGTGAGCTTGCTCAGAACAAAAGAACTGTGCTTCCTACACACGTGCCATATCTAGTTCAACTCTGCTTAGGAAACTGACAAGAACAGTAGCTCCTCTTCAGTCAAATACACTGTACTTGCTGGGAACAGACGCGAGTGCTATTTTTACTGTGTATGGCAATGGGAGCGCAATAGTGACTCTTCTTACCAGAAAACAACTCTTGCTCGTAGGACCAAAAACTGAATTTGATTCACCTCCATTTAGGACTGGGAAACAAACACTAGCTAGACTTACAAGAAACACACTCTGCTTTTGAGAAAAGAGCACTCCTCTACTCTGCTGTGTTTCCTATAGGGCCAGAACAGTGAGCTTGCTCAGAACAAAAGAACTGAGCTTCCTACACATGGGCCATATCTAGTTCAATTCTGCTTACGAAACTGACAAGAACAGTAGCCTCTCTTCAGTCCAATACACTGTACTTGCTGGAAACAGACGCGAGTGCTATTTGTACTGTGTATGGCAAAGGGAGCGCAAAATGGACTCTTCTTACCAGAAAACAACTCTTGCTCGTAGGACCAAAAACTATATGTGTATTTCAACTCCATTTAGGACTGGGAAACAAACGCTAGCTAGACTTACAAGAAACACACTCTGCTTTTGAGAAAAGAGCACTCCTCTACTCTACTGTGTTTCCTGTGGGTTCCAAACAGAGAACTTGCTCAGAACAAACGAACTGTGCTTCCTACACTCGGGCCATATCTAGTTCATCTCTGCTGAGGAAACTGACAAGAGAAGTAGCTCCTCTTCAATCCAATACACTGTACTTGCTGGCAACAGATGCCAGTGCTATTTGCACTGTGTATGTCAATGGGAGCGCAATAGTGACTTTCCTTACCAGAAAGCATCTCTTGCACGTAGGACCAAAAACTGCATGTGATTCAACTCCATTTAGGACTGGGAAACAAATGCTAACTCGCCTTACAAGTAACACACTCTGCTTTTGAGGAAGGAGCACTCTTCTACTCTACTGTGTTTCCTTTACCGCCAGAACAGTGAGCTTGCTCAGAAAAAAGAACTGTGCTTCCTACACACACGGCCATATCTAGTTCAATTCTCCTTAGGAAACTGACAAGAACAGTAGATCCTCTTCAGTCCAATACACTGTACTTGCTGGGAACAGATGCGAGTGCCTTTTGCACTGTGAATGGCAATGGGAGCGCAATTGTGACTCTTCATACCACAAAACAACTCTTGCTCATAGGACCAGAAACTGCATGAGATTCAACTCCATTTAGGACTGGGAAACAAACGCAAGCTCGCCTTACAAGAAACATACTCTGCTTTTGAGAAAAGAGCACTCTTCTACTCTACTGTGTTTCCTATAGGACCAGAACAGTGAGCTTGCTCAGAACAAAAGAACTGTGCTTCCTACACACACGGGCCATATCTAGTTCAACTCTGCTTAGGAAACTGACGAGAACAGTAGATCCTCTTCAGTCCAATACACTGTATTTGCTGGGAACAGACGCGAGTGCTATTTGCTCTGTGTATGGCAATGGATGCACAATAGTGACTCTTCTTACCAGAAAACAACTCTTGCTCTTAGGACCTGAAACTGCATTTGATTCAATCCACTTAGGGATGGGAAACAAACGCTAGCTCGCCTTACAAGAAACACGCTCTGCTTTTGAGAATAGGGCACACATCTACTCTACTGTGTTTCCTATGGGGTCCGAACAGTGAGCTTCCTCAGAACAAAAGAACTGTGCTTCCTACACACACGGGCCTTATCTAGTTCAACTCTGCTTAGGAAACAGACAGGAACAGTAGATCCTCTTCAGTCCAATACACTGTACTTGCTGGGAACAGACGCCAGTGCTATTTGCACTGTGTATGAATATGGGAGCGCAATAGTGACTCTTCTTACCAGAAAACAACTCTTGTTCATAGGACCAGAACCTGCATGGGATTCAACTCCATTTAGCACTGGGAAACAAACGCTAGCTTGCCTTACAAGAAACACACTCTGCTTTTGAGAAAGAGCACTCTTTTATTGTACTGTGTTTCCCGTAGGGCCAAAACAGAGAGCTTGCTCAGAAAAAAAGAACGGTGCTTCCTACACACAGGGGCCATATCTAGTTCAACTCTGCTTAGGAAAATGACAAGAACATTAGCTCCTCTTCAGCCTAATACACTGTAGTTGCTGGGAACAGATGCGAGGGCTATTTGCACTGTGTATGGCAATGGGAGCGCAATAGTGACTTTCCTTACCAGAAAACAACTCTTGCGTGTAGGACCAAAAACTGTATGTGATTCAACTCCATTTAGAACTTGGAAACAAACGCTAGCTCGCCTTAGAAGAAACACACTCTGCTTTTGAGAAAACAGCACTCTTCTACTCTAATGTGTTTCCTATAGGGCCAGTACAGTGAGCTTGCTCAGAACAAAAGAACTGTGCTTCCTACACATGGCCATATCTAGTTCAATTGTGCTCAGGAAACTGACAAGAACAGTAGATCCTCTTCAGTCCAATACACTGTACTTACTGGGAACAGACGCCAGTGCTATTTGCCCTGTGTATGACAATGGGAGCACAATAGTGACTCTTCTTACCACAAAACAACTCTTGCTCATAGGACCAGAAACTGCATGTGATTCAACTCCATTTAGGATTGGGAAAAACGCTAGCTCGCCTTACAAGAAACACACTCTGCTTTTGAGAATAGGGCACACATCTACTCTACTGTGTTTCCTATGGTGTCCAAACAGTGAGCTTGCTCAGAACAAAGGAACTGTGCTTCCTACACACACGGGTCATAACTAGTTCAACTCTGCTTAGGAAACTGACAAGAAAAGTAGCTCCTCTTCAGTCCAATACACTGCACTTGCTGGGCACATACGCGAGTGCTCTTTGCACTGTGTACAGCAATGGGAGCGCAATAGTTACTCTTCTTACCAGAAAACAACTCTTGTTCATAGGACCAGAAAGAGAATGTCATTCAACTCCATTTAGGACTGGGAAACAAACGCTAGCTCACCTTACAAGAAACACACTCTTCTTCTTGAGTAAAGTACACTCTTCAACTCTACTTTGATTACTATGGGGTCCGAATTGTGAGGTTGCTGAGAACAAAAGAACTGTGCTTCCTACACACTCGCGCCATATCTAATTCAACTCTTCTTAGGATCCTGACAAGAACAGTAGATCCTCTTGAGTCCAATACACTGTACATCCTGGGAACAGACCCCAGGGCTATTTGCCCTCTGTATGACAATGGGAGCGCAATAGTTACTCTTATTACCAGAAAAAACTCTTGCTCGTAGGACCAGAAACTGCATGTGATTCAATTCCATTTAGGACTGGGAAACAAACGTTAGCTCGCCCTACAAGAAACACACTGTGCTTTTGAGAAAAGAGCACTCTTTTACTCTACTGTGTTTTCTATGGTGTCCGAACAGTGAGCTTGCTGAGAACGAAAGAACTGTGCTTCCTACACACGGGCCATATCTAGTTCAACTCTGCCTAGGAAACTGACAAGAACAGTAGCTCCTCTTCATTCCAATACACTGTACTTGTTGGGAACAGACGCGAGTGCTATTTGCACTGTGTATGGCAAAGGGAGCGCAATAGTGACTCTTCTTAGCAAAAACAACTGTTGCTCGTAGGACCTGAAACTGCATGTGATTCAACTCGATTTAGGACTGGGAAACAAACGCTAGCTCGCCTTTCAAGAAACACACTCTGCTTTTGGGAAAAGAGCACTCTTCTACTCTACTGTGTTTCCTGTAGGGCCAGAACAGTGAGCTTGTTCAGAACAAAAGAACTGTGCTTCCTAGACACGGGCCATATCTAGTTCAATTCTGCATAGGAAACTGACAAGAACAGTAGCTCCTCTTCAGTCCAATACACTGTACTTACTGGGAACAGACGCCAGTGCTATTTGCCCTGTGTATGACAATGGGAGCACAATAGTGACTCTTCTTACCACAAAACAACTCTTGCTCATAGGACCAGAAACTGCATGTGATTCAACTCCATTTAGGATTGGGAAAAACGCTAGCTCGCCTTACAAGAAACACACTCTGCTTTTGAGAAAAGAGCACTCTTCTACTCTACTGTGTTTCCTGTGGTGTTCGAACAGTGAGCTTGCTCAAAACAAAAGAACGGTGCTTCCTACACACACGGGCCATATCTAGTTCAACTCTGCTTAGGAAAATGACAAGAACATTAGCTCCTCTTCAGCCCAATACACTGTACTTGCTGGGAACAGATGCGAGGGCTATTTGCACTGTGTATGGCAATGGGAGCGCAATAGTGACTTTCCTTACCAGAAAACAACTCTTGCGTGTAGGACCAAAAACTGTATGTGATTCAACTCCATTTAGAACTTGGAAACAAACGCTAGCTCGCCTTAGAAGAAACACACTCTGCTTTTGAGAAAACAGCACTCTTCTACTCTAATGTGTTTCCTATAGGGCCAGAACAGTGAGCTTGCTCAGAACAAAAGAACTGTGCTTCCTACACATGGCCATATCTAGTTCAATTGTGCTCAGGAAACTGACAAGAACAGTAGATCCTCTTCAGTCCAATACACTGTACTTACTGGGAACAGACGCCAGTGCTATTTGCCCTGTGTATGACAATGGGAGCACAATAGTGACTCTTCTTACCACAAAACAACTCTTGCTCATAGGACCAGAAAATGCATGTGATTCAACTCCATTTAGGATTGGGAAAAACGCTAGCTCGCCTTACAAGAAACACACTCTGCTTTTGAGAATAGGACACACATCTACTCTACTGTGTTTCCTATGGGGTCCAAACAGTGAGCTTGCTCAGAACAAAAGAACTGTGCTTCCTACACACACGGGTCATAACTAGTTCAACTCTGCTTAGGAAACTGACAAGAAAAGTAGCTCCTCTTCAGTACAATACACTGCACTTGCTGGGCACATACGCGAGTGCTCTTTGCACTGAGTACAGCAATGGGAGCGCAATAGTTACTCTTCTTACCAGAAAACAACTCTTGTTCATAGGACCAGAAAGAGAATGTCATTCAACTCCATTTAGGACTGGGAAACAAACACTAGCTCACCTTACAAGAAACACACTCTTCTTCTTGAGTAAAGTACACTCTTCAACTCTACTTTGATTACTATGGGGTCCGAATTGTGAGGTTGCTGAGAACAAAAGAACTGTGCTTCCTACACACTCGCGCCATATCTAATTCAACTCTTCTTAGGATCCTGACAAGAACAGTAGATCCTCTTGAGTCCAATACACTGTACATCCTGGGAACAGACCCCAGGGCTATTTGCCCTCTGTATGACAATGGGAGCGCAATAGTTACTCTTATTACCAGAAAAAACTCTTGCTCGTAGGACCAGAAACTGCATGTGATTCAATTCCATTTAGGACTGGGAAACAAACGTTAGCTCGCCCTACAAGAAACACACTGTGCTTTTGAGAAAAGAGCACTCTTTTACTCTACTGTGTTTTCTATGGTGTCCGAACAGTGAGCTTGCTGAGAACGAAAGAACTGTGCTTCCTACACACGGGCCATATCTAGTTCAACTCTGCTTAGGAAACTGACAAGAACAGTAGCTCCTCTTCATTCCAATACACTGTACTTGTTGGGAACAGACGCGAGTGCTATTTGCACTGTGTATGGCAAAGGGAGCGCAATAGTGACTCTTCTTACCAGAAAACAACTCTTGCTTGTAGGACCAGAAACTGCATGTGTATTTCAACTCCATTTAGGACTGGGAAACAAATGCTAGCTCGCCTTACAAGAAACACACTCTGCTTTTGAGAAAAGAGCACTCTTCTACTCTACTGTGTTTCCTATGGGGTTCAAAAAGTGAGCTTGCTCAGAACAAAAGAACTGTGCTTCCTACACACACGGGCCATATCTAGTTCAACTCTGCTTAGGAAACTGACAAGAACAGTAGATCCTCTTCAGTCCAATACACTGTACTTGCTGGGAACAGACGCCAGTGCTATTTGCATTGTGTATGACAATGGGAGCACAATAGTGACTCTTCTTACCACAAAACAATTCTTGCTCGTAGGACCAGAAACTGCATGTGATTCAACTACATTTAGGACTGGGAAACAAACGCTAGCTCGCCTTACAAGAAACACGCTCTGCTTTGAGAAAAGGTCACACTTCTTCTACTGTGTTTCCTATAGGGTCCGAACAGTGAGCTTGCTCAGAACAAAAGAACCATGCTTCCTACACACACGGGCCATATCTAGTTCAACTCTGCTTAGGAAACTGACAAGAACAGTAGATCCTCTTCAGTCCAATACACTGTACTTGCTGGGAACAGACGCCAGTGCTATTTGCACTGTGAATGACAAAGGGAGCGCAATAGTGACTCTTCTTAGCAAAAACAACTGTTGCTCGTAGGACCTGAAACTGCATGTGATTCAACTCGATTTAGGACTGGGAAACAAACGCTAGCTCGCCTTTCAAGAAACACACTCTGCTTTTGAGAAAAGAGCACTCTTCTACTCTACTGTGTTTCCTGTAGGGCCAGAACAGTGAGCTTGCTCAGAACAAAAGAACTGTGCTTCCTAGACACGGGCCATATCTAGTTCAATTTTGCATAGGAAACTGACAAGAACAGTAGCTCCTCTTCAGTCCAATACACTGTACTTGCTGGGAACAGACGCGAGTGCTATTTGCACTGTGTATGGCAATTGGAGTGCAATAGTGACTCTTCTTACCAGAAAACAACTCTTGCTCGTAAGACCAAAAACTGCATTTGATTCAATTCCATTCAGGACTGTGAAACAAACCCTAGCTTGCCTTACAAGAAACACACACTGCTTTCAAGAAAAGAGCACTCTTCTACTCTACTGTGTTTCCTATGGGGTCCGAACAGTGAGCTTGCTGAGAAAAAAAGAACTGTGCTTCCTACACACACGGGCCATATGTAGTACAACTCTGCTTAGGAAACTCACAAGAACAGTAGCTCCTCTTCAGTCCAATACACTGTACTTGCTGTGAACAGACGCGAGGGCTATTTGCACTGTGAACGGCAAAGGGAGCGCAATAGTGACTCTTCTTACCAGAAAACAACTCTTGCTCGTAGGACCAGAAACTGCATGTGATTTACTCCATTTAGAACTGGGAAACAAACACTAGCTTGCCTTACAAGAAACACTTTCTGCTTTTGAGAAAAGAGCACTCTTCTACTATACTGTGTTCCCTATATGGCCAGAACAGTGAGCTTGCTCAGAACAAAAGAACTGTACATCCTACACACACGGGCAATATCTAGTTCAACTCTGCTTAGGAAACTGACAAGAACAGTAGCTCCTCTTCAGTCCAATACACTGTACTTGTTGGGAACAGACGCGAGTGCTATTTGCACTGTGTATGGCAAAGGGAGCGCAATAGTGACTCTTCTTAAGAGAAAACAACTCTTGCTCGTAGGACCAGAAACTGCATGTGTATTTCAACTCCATTTAGGACTGGGAAACAAATTCTAGCTCGCCTTACAAGAAACACACTCTGCTTTTGAGAAAAGAGCACTCTTCTACTCTACTGTGTTTCCTGTGGTGTTCGAACAGTGAGCTTGCTCAAAACAAAAGAACGGTGCTTCCTACACACACAGGCCATATCTAGTTCAACTCTGCTTAGGAAAATAACAAGAACATTAGCTCCTCTTCAGCCCAATACACTGTACTTGCTGGGAAGAGATGCGAGGGCTATTTGCACTGTGTATGGCAATGGGAGCGAAATAGTGACTTTCCTTACCAGAAAACAACTCTTGCGTGTAGGACAAAAACTGTATGTGATTCAACTCCATTTAGAACTTGGAAACAAACGCTAGCTCGCCTTAGAAGAAACACACTCTGCTTTTGAGAAAATAGCACTCTTCTACTCTAATGTGTTTCCTATAGGGCCAGAACAGTGAGCTTGCTCAGAACAAAAGAACTGTGCTTCCTACACATGGCCATATCTAGTTCAATTGTGCTCAGGAAACTGACAAGAACAGTAGATCCTCTTCAGTCCAATACACTGTACTTACTGGGAACAGACGCCAGTGCTATTTGCCCTGTGTATGACAATGGGAGCACAATAGTGACTCTTCTTACCACAAAACAACTCTTGCTCATAGGACCAGAAACTGCATGTGATTCAACTCCATTTAGGATTGGGAAAAATGCTAGCTCGCCTTACAAGAAACACACTCTGCTTTTGAGAATAGGGCACACATCTACTCTACTGTGTTTCCTATGGGGTCCAAACAGTGAGCTTGCTCAGAACAAAAGAACTGTGCTTCCTACACACACGGGTCATAACTAGTTCAACTCTGCTTAGGAAACTGACAAGAAAAGTAGCTCCTCTTCAGTCCAATACACTGCACTTGCTGGGCACATACGCGAGTGCTCTTTTCACTGTGTACAGCAATGGGAGCGCAATAGTTACTCTTCTTACCAGAAAACAACTCTTGTTCATAGGACCAGAAAGAGAATGTCATTCAACTCCATTTAGGACTGGGAAACAAACGCTAGCTCACCTTACAAGAAACACACTCTTCTTCTTGAGTAAAGTACACTCTTCAACTCTACTTTGATTACTATGGGGTCCGAATTGTGAGGTTGCTGAGAACAAAAGAACTGTGCTTCCTACACACTCGCGCCATATCTAATTCAACTCTTCTTAGGATCCTGACAAGAACAGTAGATCCTCTTGAGTCCAATACACTGTACATCCTGGGAACAGACCCCAGGGCTATTTGCCCTCTGTATGACAATGGGAGCGCAATAGTTACTCTTATAACCAGAAAAAACTCTTGCTCATAGGACCAGAAAATGCATGTGATTCAATTCCATTTAGGACTGGGAAACAAACGTTAGCTCGCCCTACAAGAAACACACTGTGCTTTTGAGAAAAGAGCACTCTTTTACTCTACTGTGTTTTCTATGGTGTCCGAACAGTGAGCTTGCTGAGAAAGAAAGAACTGTGCTTCCTACACACGGGCCATATCTAGTTCAACTCTGCTTAGGAAACTGACAAGAATAGTAGCTCCTCTTCATTCCAATACACTGTACTTGTTGGGAACAGACGCGAGTGCTATTTGCACTGTGTATGGCAAAGGGAGCGCAATAGTGACTCTTCTTACCAGAAAACAACTCTTGCTTGTAGGACCAGAAACTGCATGTGTATTTCAACTCCATTTAGGACTGGGAAACAAAAGCTAGCTCGCCTTACAAGAAACACACTCTGCTTTTGAGAAAAGAGCACTCTTCTACTCTACTGTGTTTCCTATGGGGTTCGAAAAGTGAGCTTGCTCAGAACAAAAGAACTGTGCTTCCTACACACACGGGCCATATCTAGTTCAACTCTGCTTAGGAAACTGACAAGAACAGTAGATCCTCTTCAGTCCAATACACTGTACTTGCTGGAAACAGACGCCAGTGCTATTTGCATTGTGTATGACAATGGGAGCGCAATAGTGACTCTTCTTACCACAAAACAATTCTTGCTCGTAGGACCAGAAACTGCATGTGATTCAAATACATTTAGGACTGGGAAACAAACGCTAGCTCGACTTAGAAGAAACACACTCTGCTTTTGAGAAAAGAGCCCTTTTCTACTCTACTGTCTTTCCTATAGGGCCAGAACAGTGAGCTTGCTCAGAACAAATGAACTGTGCTTCCTACACACACGGGCCATATCTAGTTCAATTCTCCTTAGGAAACTGACAAGAACAGTAGATCCTCTTCAGTCCAATACACTGTGCTTACTGGGAACAGACGCCAGTGCCATTTGCCCTGTGTAAGACAATGGGAGCACAATAGTGACTCTTCTTACCACAAAACAACTCTTGCCCATAGGAACAGAAACTGCATGTGATTCAACTCCATTTAGGACTGGGAAACAAACGCTAGCTCGCCTTACAAGAAACACACTCTGCTTTTGAGGAAAGAGCACACTTCTACTCTACTGTGTTTCCTGTATGGCCAGAACAGTGATCTTGCTGAGTACAAAAGAACTGTGCGTCCTACACACATGGGCCATATCTAGCTCAACACTGCTTTGAACCTGACAAGAACAGGAGATCCTCTTCAGTCCAATACACTGTACATGCTGGGAACAGAAGCCAGTGCTATTTGCGCTGTGTATGAAAATGGGAGCGCAATAGTGACTCTTCTTACCAGAAAACAACTCTTGCTTGTAGGACCAGAAACTGCATGTGATTCAACTGCATGTAGGACTGGGAAACAAACGCTAGCTCGCCTTACAAGAAACACACTCTGCTTTTGAGAATAGGGCACACATCTTCTCTACTGTGTTTCCTATGGGGTTCAAACAGTTAGCTTGCTCAGAAAAAAAGAACTGTGCTTCCTACACACACAGGTCATATCTAGTTCAACTCTGCTTAGGAAACTGACAAGAACAGTAGCTCCTCTTCAGTCCAATACACTGTACTTGCTGGGAACAGACACCAGTGCTATTTGCACTGTGTATGGCAATGGGAGCGTAAAAGTGACTTTCCTTACCAGAAAACAACTCTTGCTCGTAGGACCTGAAACTGCATGTGATTCAACTCCATTTAAGAATGGGAAACAAACGCTAGCTCGCCTTACAAGAAACACACTCTGCTTTTGAGGAAAGAGCACTCTTCTACTCTACTGTGTTTCCTATAGGGCCAGAACAGTGAGCTTGCCTAGAACAAAAGAACTGTGCTTCCTACACACACGGCCATATCTAGTTCAACTCTGATTAGGAACCTGACAAGAACAGTAGATCCTCTTCAGTCCAATACACGGTACATGCTGGGATCAGACGCCAGTGCTATTTGCCCTGTGTTTGACAATGGGAGCACAATAGTGACTCTTCTTACCAGAAAACAACTCTTGCTGGTAGGACCAGAAACTGCATGTGATTCAACTCCATTTAGGACTGGGAAACAAACTCTAGCTCGCCTTACAAGAAACACACTCTGCTTTAGAGAAAAGAGCACTCTTCTACTCTACTGTGTTTCCTATAGGGCCAGAACAGTGAGCTTGCTCAGAACAAAAGAACTGTGCTTCCTACACACACGGGCCATATCTAGTTCAATTCTGCTCAGGAAACTGACAAGAACAGTAGATCCTCTTCAGTCCAATACACTGTACTTGCTGGGAACAGACGCCAGTGCTATTTGCATTGTGTATGAAAATGGGAGCGCAATAGTGACTCTTCTTACCAGAAAACAACTCTTGCTCGTAGGACCAGAAACTGCATGTGTATTTCAACTCCATTTAGGACTGGGAAACATATGCTAGCTCGCCTTTCGAGAAACACACTCTGCTTTTGAGAAAAGAGCACTCTTCTACTCTACTGTGTTTCCTGTGGGGTTCAACAGTGAGCTTGGTCAGAACAAAAGAAGTGTGCTTCCTACACACACGGGCCATATCTAGTTCAACTCTGCTTAGGAAACTGACAAGAACAGTAGCTCCTCTTCAGACCAATACACTGTACATGTGTTAAACAAACACGAGTGCTATATGTACTGTGTATGGCAATGGGAGCGCAATACTGACTCCTTTTACAAGAAAACAACTCTTGCTCGTAGGACCAAAAACTGCATTTGATTCAACTCCATTTAGGACTGAGAAACAAACGCTAGCTCGCCTTAGAAGAAACACACTCTGCTTTTGAGAAAAGAGGCCTTTTCTACTCTACTGTGTTTCCTATAGGACCAGAACAGTGAGCTAGCTCAGAACAAAAGAACTGTGCTTCCTACACACACAGGCCATATCTAGTTCAATTCTCCTTAGGAAACTGACAAGAACAGTAGATCCTCTTCAGTCCAATACACTGTACTTACTGGAAACAGACACCAGTGCTTTTTGCCCTGTGTATGACAATGGGAGCGCAATAGTGACTCTTCTTACAACAAAACAATTCTTGCTCATAGGACCAGAAACTGCATTTGATTCAATCCATTTAGGACTGGGAAACAAACGCTAGCTCGCCTTACAAGAAACACGCTCTGCTTTTGAGAATAGGGCACACATCTTCTCTACTGTGTTTCCTATGGGATCCAAACAGTGAGCTTGCTCAGAACAAAAGAATTTTGCTTCCTAAACACACGGGTCATATCTAGTTCAACTCTGCTTAGGAAACTGACAAGAACAGTAGCTCCTCTTTAGTCCAATACACTGTACTTGCTGGGAACAGACGCGAGTGCTATTTGCACTGTGTATGGCAATGGGAGCGCAATAGTGACTTTCCTTACCAGAAAACAACTCTTGCTCGTAGGACATGAAACTGCATGTGATTCAACTCCATTTAGGACTAAGAAACAAACGCTAGCTTGCCTTACAAGAAACACACTCTGCTTTTGAGGAAAGAGCACTCTTCTACTCTACTGTTTTTCCTATAGGGCCAGAACAGTGAGCTAGCTGAGTACAAAAGAACTGTGCTTCCTACACACACGGGCCATATCTAGTTCAACTCTGCTTAGGAAACTGACAAGAACAGTAGCTCCTCTTCAGACCAATACACTGTACTTGCTGGAAACATACGCGAGTGCTATTTGTACTGTGAACGGCAATGGGAGCGCAATAGTGACTCTTCTTACCAGAAAAAAACTCTTGTTCGTAAGACCAGAAACTGCATGTGATTCAACTCCATTTAGGATTGGGAAACAAACGCTAGCTCGCCTTACAAGAAACACACTCTGCTTTTGAGAATAGAACACTCTTCTACTCTACAGTGTTTCCTATAGGGCGAGAACTGTGAGCTTGCTCACAACAAAAGAACTGTGCTTCCTACACACACGGGCCATATCTAGTTCAACTCTTCTTAGGAAACTGATGAGAACAGTAGCTCCTCTTCAGTCCAATACACTGTACTTACTGGGAACAGACGTGAGTGCTATTTGCACTCTGTATGGCAATGGGAGCGCAATAGTGACTCTTCTTACCACAAAACAACTCTTGCTCGTAGGACCAAAAACTGCATTTGATTCAACTCCAGTTAGGACTGGGAAACAAACGGTAGCTCGCCTTACAAAAACACATTCTGCTATTGAGAAAAGAGCACTCTTCTACTCTACTGTGTTTCCTATTGGGTTCGAACAGTGAGCTTGCTCAGAACAAAAGAACTGTGCTTCCTACATACACAGGCCATATCTAGTTCAACTCTGCTTATGAAACTGACAAGAACAGTAGCTCCTCTTCAGTCCAATACACTGTACTTGCTGGGAACAGACGCGAGTGCTATTTGTACAATGTATGGCAATGGGAGCGCAATAGTGACTCTTCTTTAACAGAAAACAACTCTTGCTCGTAGTACCAAAAACTGCTTTTGATTCAACTCCATTTAGGACTGGGAAACAAACGCTAGCTCGCCTTACAAGAAACACACTCTGCTTTTGAGAAAAGAGCACTCTTCTACACTACTGTGTTTCCTATGGGGTCCGAACAGTGAGCTTGCTCAGAACAAAAGAACTGTGCTTCCTACACACACAGTCCATATCTTTCAAGTCTGCTTAGAAAACTGACGAGAACAGTAGCTCCTCTTCAGTCCAATACACTGTACTTACTGGGAACAGACGGCAGTGCTATTTGCACTGTGTATGGCAATGGGAGCGCATTAGTGACTTTCCTTACCAGAAAACAACTCTTGCTTGTAGGACCAGAAACTGCATGTGATTCAACTACATGTAGGACTGGGAAACAAACGCTAGCTCGACTTACAAGAAACACACTCTGCTTTTGAGGAAAGAGCACTCTTCTACTCTACTGTGTTTCCTATAGGGCCAGAACAGTGAGCTTGCTGAGTACAAAAGAACTGTGCTTCCTACACACATGGGCCATATCTAGTTCAACTCTGCTTAGGAACCTGACGAGAACAGTAGATCCTCTTCAGTCCAATACACTGTACATGCTGGGAACAGAAGCCAGTGCTATTTGCGCTGTGTATGACAATGGGAGCGCAATAGTGACTCTTCTTACCAGAAAACAACTCTTGCTTGTAGGACCAGAAACTGCATGTGATTCTACTCTATTTAGAACTGGGAAACAAACGCTAGCTCGCCTTACAAGAAACACACTCTGCTTTTGAGAAAACAGCACTCTTCTACTCTACTGTGTTTCCTATAGGGCCAGAACAGTGAGCTTGCTCAGAACAAAAGAACTGTGCATCCTATACACACGGGCCATATCTAGTTCAACTCTGCTTAGGAAACAGACGAGAACAGTAGCTCCTCTTCAGTCCAATACACTGTACTTGCTGGGCACATACGCGAGTGCTATTTGCACTGTGTACAGCAATGGGAGCGCAATAGTTACTCTTCTTACCAGAAAACAACTCTTGTTCATAGGACCAGAAAGTGAATGTCATTCAACTCCATTTAGGACTGGGAAACAAACGCTAGCTCACCATACAAGAAAGACACTCTTCTTCTTGAGTAAAGTACACTCTTCAACTCTACTGTGATTTCTATCGGGTCCGAACTGTGAGGTTGCTGAGAACAAAAAAACTGTGCTTCCTACACACTCGTGCCATATCTAATTCAACTCTTCTTAGGATCCTGACAAAACAGTAGATCCTCTTCAGTCTAATACACTGTACATGCTGGGTACAGACGCCAGGGCTATTTGCCGTCTGTATGACAATGGGAGCGCAATAGTTACTCTTATTACCAGAAAAATCTCTTCCTCGTAGGACCAGAAACTGCATGTGATTCAATTCCATTTAGGACTGGGAAACAAACGCTAGCTCGCCCTACAAGAAACACACTCTGCTTTTGAGAAAAGAGCACTCTTTTTTTCTACTGTGTTTTCTATGGTGTCCGAACAGTGAGCTTGCTGAGAACGAAAGAACTGTGCTTCCTACACACACGGGCCATATGTAGTTCAACTCTGCTTAGGAAACTGACAAGAACAGTAGCTCCTCTTCAATCCAATACACTGTACTTGGTGGGAACAGACGCGAGTGCTATTTGCACTGTGTATGGCAAAGGGAGCGCAATAGAGACTCTTCTTACCAGAAAACAACTCTTGCTTGTAGGACTAGAAACTGCATGTGTATTTCAACTCCATTTAGGACTGGGAAACAAATGCTAGCTCGCCTTACAAGAAACACACTCTGCTTTTGAGAAAAGAGCACTCTTCTACTCTACTGTGTTTCCTATGGGGTTCGAACAGCGAGCTTGCTCAGAACAAAATAACTGTGCTTCCTACACACACGGGCCATATCTAGTTCAACTCTGCTTAGGAAACTGACAAGAAGAGTAGATCCTCTTCAGTCCAATACACTGTACTTGCTGGGAACAGACGCCAGTGCTATTTGCATTGTGTATGGCAATGGGAGCGCAATAGTGACTTTCCTTACCAGAAAACAACTCTTGCTTGTAGGACCAAAAACTGCATGTGATTCAACTCCATTTAGAACTTGGAAACAAACACTAGCTCGCCTTACAAGAAACACACTCTGTTTTTGAGAAAAGAGCACTCTTCTACTCTACTGTGTTTCCTGTGGGGTCAAAAGTGAGCTTGGTCAGAACAAAAGAAGTGTGCTTCCTACACACACGGGCCATATCTAGTTCAACTCTGCTTAGGAAACTGACAAGAACCGTAGTTCCTCTTCAGACCAATACACTGTATGTGCGTTAAACAAACGCGAGTGCTATATGTACTGTGTATGGCAATGGGAGCGCAATACTGACTCTTCTTACCAGAAAACAACTCTTGCTCGTAGGACTTAAAACTGCATTTGATTCAACTCCATTTAGGACTGAGAAACAAACGCTAGCTCGCCTTAGAAGAAACACTCTCTGCTTTTGAGAAAAGAGCCCTTTTCTACTCTACTGTGTTTCCTATTTGGTCCGAACAGTGAGCATGCTCAGAACAAAAGAACTGTGCTTCCTATACACACGGGCCATATCTAGTTCAACTCTGCTTAGGATACTGACAAGAACAGTAGATCCCCTTCAGTCCAATACACTGTACTTGCTGGGAATAGACCCGAGTGCTATTTGCACTGTGTACGGCATTGGGAGCGCAATAGTGACTCTTTTTACCAGAAAACAACTCTTGCTCATAGGAGCAGAAACTGCATGTGATTCAACTCCACTTAGGACTGGGAAACAAACGCTAGCTTGCCTTACAAGAAACAAGCTCTGCTTTTGAGAAAAGGGCACACTTCTACTCTACTGTGTTTCCTATAGGGCCAGAACAATGAGCTTGCTCAGACCAAAAGAACTGTGCTTCCTACACACACGGGCCATATCTAGTTCAACTCTGCTTAGGAAACTGATGAGAACAGTAGCTCCTCTTCAGTCCAATACACTGTACTTGCTGGGAACAGACGCGAGTGCTATTTGCACTGTGTACAGGAATGGGAGCACAATAGTGACTCTTCTTACCAAAAAACAACTGTTGGTCGTATGACCAGAAACTGCATGTGATTCAACTCCATTTAGGATTGGGAAAGAAACGCCAGCTCACCTTACAAGAAACACACTCTGCTTTTGAGAATAGGGCACACATCTACTCTACGGTTTTTCCTATAGGGCCAGAACAGTGAGCTTGCTCAGAACAGAAGAAAGGTGCTTCATACACACACGGGCCATATCTAGTTCAACTCTGCTTAGGAACCTGACAAGAACAGTAGATCCTCTTCAGTCCAATACACTGTACATGCTGGGAACAAATGCCAGTGCTATTTGCCCTGTGTATGACAATGGGAGCCCAGTAGTGACTTTCCTTACCAGAATACAACTCTTGCTAGTAGGACCAGAAACTCCATGAGATTCAACTCCGTTTCTGACTGGGAAACAAACAATAGCCAGCCTTACAAGAAACACACTCTGCTTTTGAGAAAAGAGCACTCTTCTTCTCTACTATGTGTCCTAAGGGTTCCGAACAGTGAGCTTGCTCAGAACAAAAGAACTGTGCTTCCTACGCACACGGGCCATATCTAGTTCAACTCTGCTTAGGAAACTGTCAAGAACAGTAGCTCCTCTTCAGTCCAATACACTGTATTTGCTGGGAACAGACGCAAGTGCTATTTGCACTGTGTATGTCAATGGGAGCGCAATAGTGACTTTCCTTACCAGAAAACAACTCTTCCTCGTAGGACCAAAAACTGCATGTGATTCAACTCCATTTAGGACTGGGAAACAAACGCTAGCTCGCCTTACAAGAAACACACTCTGCTTTTGAGAAAAGAGCTGTCTTCTTCTCTACTGTGTTTCCTATAAGGCCAGTACAGTGAGCTTGCTCAGAACAAAAGAACTGTGCTTCCTACACAAATGGCTATATCCAGTTCAATTCTGCTTAGGAAACTGACAAGAACAGTAGCTCCTCTTCAGTCCAATACACTGTACTTGCTGGGAACAGACGCGAGTGCTATTTGCACTGTGTATGGCAATGGGAGCGCAATAGTGACTTTCCTTACCAGAAAACAACTCTTGCTCGTAGTAACTGAAACTGCATGTGATTCAACTCCATTTAGTACTGGGAAACAAACGCTAGCTCGCCTTACAAGAAACACACTCTGCTTTTGAGGAAAGAGCACTCTTCTACTCTACTGTGTTTCCTATAGGGCCAGAACAGTGAGCTTGCTCAGAACAAAGAACTGTGCTTCCTACACACATGGGCCATATCTAGTTCAACTCTGCTTAGGAAACTGACAAGAACAGTAGCTCCTCTTCAGTCCAATACACTGTACTTGCTGGGAACAGACGCGAGTGCTATTTGCACTGTGTATGGCAATGGGAGCGCAATAGTGACTTTCCTTACCAAAAAACAACTCTTGCTCGTAGGACCTGAAACTGCATGTCATTCAACTCCATTTAGGACTGGGAAACAAACGCTAGCTCGCCTTACAAAAAACACACTCTGCTTTTGAGGAAAGAGCACTCTTCTACTCTACTGTGTTTCCTATAGGGCCAGAACAGTGAGCTTGCTGAGTACAAAAGAACTGTGCTTCCTACACACATGGGCCATATCTAGTTCAACTCTGCTTAGGAAACTGACAAAAACAGTAGCTCCTCTTCAGTCAAATACACTGTACTTGCTGGGAACAGACGCGAGGGCTATTTGTACTATGTATGGCAATGGGAGCACTATAGTGACACTTCTTACCAGAAAACAACTCTTGCTCGTAGGACCAGAATCTGCATGTGATTCAACTCCATTTAGGATTGGGAAACAAACGCTAGCTCGCCTTACAAGAAACACACTCTGCTTTTGAGAAAAGAGCACTCTACTACTCTACTGTGTTTTCTATGTGGTCCGAACAGTGAGCTTACTGAGAACAAAAGAACTGTGCTTCCTACACACACGGGCCATATCTAGTTCAACTCTGCTTAGGAAACTGACAAGAACTGTAGCTCCTCTTCAGACCAATAAACTGTACTTGCTGGAAACATACGCGAGTGCTATTTGTACTGTGTATGGCAATGGGAGCACAATAGTGACTCTTTTTACCAGAAAACAACTCATGCTCGTAGGACCAGAAACTGCATGTGATTCAACTCCATTTAGGATTGGGAAACAAACGCCAGCTCGGCTTACAAGAAACACACTCTGCTTTTGAGAATAGGGCACACATCTCCTCTACTGTGTTTCCTGCGGGTTCCAAACAGTGAGCTTGCTCAGAACAAAAGAACTGTGCTTCCTACACATGGGTCATATCTAGTTCAACTCTGCTTAGGAAACTGACAAGAACAATAGCTCCTCTTCAGTCCAATACACTGTACTTGCTGGGAACAGATGCGAGTGCTATTTGCACTGTTTTTGGCAATGGGAGCACAATAGTGACTTTCCTTACCAGAAAACAGCTCTTGCGCGTAGGACCAAAAACTGCATGTGATTCAACTCCATTTAGGACTGGGAAACAAACGCTAGCTTGCCTTACAAGAAACACACTGTGCTTTTTAGAAAAGAGCACTCTTCTACTCTACTGTGTTTCCTATAGGGTCAGAACAGAGAGCTTGCTCAGAACAAATGATCTGTGCTTCCTACACACACGGGCCATATCTAGTTCAACTCTGATTAGGAAACTGACGAGAACAGTAGCTCATCTTCAGTCCAATACACTGTACTTGCTGGGAACAGATGCGAGTGCAATTTGCAATGTGTACGGCAATGGGAGCACAATAGTGACTCTTCTTACCAGAAAACAACTCTTGCTCTTAGGACCAGTAACTGAATTTGATTCAACTCCATTTAGGACTGGGAAAAAAAACACTAGCTCGACTTACAAGAAACACACTCTGCTTTTGAGAAAAGAGCACTCTTCTACTCTACTGTATTTCCTATGGGGTCCGAACAGTGAGCTTGCTCAGAACAAAAGAAATGTACTTCCTGCACACATGGCCATATCTAGTTCAATTCTGCTTGGGAAACTGACAAGAACAGTAGATCCTCTTCAGTGCAATACACTGTACATCCTGGGAAAAGAAGCCAGTGCTATTTGCCCTGTATATGACAATGGGAGCACAATAGTGACTCTTCTTACCAGAAAACATCTCTTGCTCGTAGGAACAGAAACTGCATGTTTCAACTCCATTTAGTACTTGGAAACAAACACTAGTTCGACTTACAAGAAACACACTCTGCTTTTGAGAAAAGAGCACTCTGCTACTCTACTGTGTTTCCTATAGGGCCAGAACAGTGAGCTTGCTCAGAACAAAAGAACTGTGCTTCCTACACACACGGGCTATATCTAGTTCAACTCTGCATAGGAAACTGACAAGAACATTAGATCCTCCTCAGTCCAATACACTGTACATGCTGGGAAAAGACGCCAGTGCTATTTGCCCTGTGTATGACAATGCGAGCGCAATAATGACTCTTCTTACCAGAAAACCACTCTTGCTTGTAGGACCAGAAACTGCATGTGATTCAACTCCATTTAGGTCTGGGAAGCAAACGCTATCTAGCCTTACAAGAAACACACTCTGCTTTTGAGAAAAGAGCACTGTGTTTCCTATGGGGTCCGCACAGTGAGCTTGCTCAGAACAAAAGAGCTGTGCTTCCTATACACACGGGCCATATCTAGTTCAACTCTGCTTAGGAAACTGACAAGAACAGTAGCTCCTCTTCAGTCCAATACACTGTACTTGCTGGGAACAGACATGAGTGCTATTGTGCTGTGAATGGCAAAGGGAGCGCAATAGTGACTTTCCTTACCAGAAAACAATTCTTGCTCGTATGACCAAAAACTGCATGTGATTAAACTCCATTTAGGGGTGGGAAACAAACGCTAGCTCACCTTACAAGAAACACACTCTGCGTTTGAGAAAAGAGCACTCTTCTACTCTACTGTGTTTCCTATAGGGCCAGAACAGTTAGCTTGCTCAGAACAAAAGAACTGTGCTTCCTACACACACGGGCCATATCTAGTTCAACTCTGCTTAGGAAACTGACAAGAACAGTAGAACCTCTTCAGTCCAACAGACTGTACATGCTGGGAACAGACACCAGTGCTATTTGCCCTGTGTGTGACAATGGGAGTGCAATAGTGACTCTTCTTACCAGAAAACAACTCTTGCTCTTAGGACCAGAAACTGCATGTGATTCAACTCCATTTAGGACTGGGAAGCAAACGCTGGGTCGCCTTACACTAAACACACTCGGCTTTTGAGAAAAGAGCCCTCATCTACTCTACTGTGTTTCCTATGGGGTCCGAACAGTGAGCTTGCTCAGAACAAAAGAACTGGGCTTCTTACACATACGGGCCATATCTAGTTCAACTCTGCTTAGGAAACTGATAAGAACAGTAGCTCCTCTTCAGTCCAATACACTGTACTTGCTGGGAACAGACACGAGTGCTTTTTGCACTGTGTACGGCAATGGGAGCACAATAGTGACTCTTCTTACAAGAAAACAACTCTTGCTCGTAGGACCAGAAACTGCATTTCATTCAATCCACTTAGGACTGGGAAACAAACGCTAGCTCACCTTACAAGAAACACGCTCTGCTTTTTAGGAAAGAGCACTCTTCTACTTTACTGTGTTTCCTATAGGGCCAGAAAGTTAGTTTGCTCAGAACAAAAGAACTGTGCTTCCTACACACACGGGCCATATCTAGTTCAACTCTGCTCAGGAAACTGACAAGAACAGTAGATCCTCTTCAGTCCAATACACTGAACTTGATTGGAACAGACGCAAGTGCTATTTGCACTGTGTATGGCAATGGGAGCGCAATAGTGACTCTTCTTACCAAAAAACAACTCTACTCATAGGAACAGAAACTGCATGTGATTCAACTTCATTTACGACTGGGAAACAAAAGCTAGCTTGCCTTACAAGAAACGCACTCTGCTTTTGAGAAAAGAGTACTCTTCTACTCTACTTTGTTTCCTATGGGGTCCGAACAGTGAGCTTGCTCAGAACAAAAGAACTGTGCTTATACACACACGGGCCATATCTAGTTCAATTCTGCTTAGGAAACTGACAAGAACAGTAGCTCCTCTTCAATCAAATACACTGTACTTGCTGAGAGCAGAAGCAAGTGCTATTTGTACTGTGTATGGCAATGGGAGCGCAATAGTGACTCTTCTTACCAGAAAAAAACTCGAACTTAGGACCAGAAACTGCATGTGATTCAACTCCATTTAGGACTGGGAAGCAAACGCTGGGTCGCCTTACACTAAACACACTCGGCTTTTGCGAAAAGAGCACTCATCTACTCTACTGTGTTTCCTATGGGGTCCGAACAGTGAGCTTGCTCAGAACAAAAGAATTGTGCTTCTTACACATACGGGCCATATCTAGTTCAACTCTGCTTAGGAAACTGATAAGAACAGTAGCTCCTCTTCAGTCCAATACACTGTACTTGCTGGGAACAGACATGAGTGCTTTTTGCACTGTGTACGGCAAAGGAAGCACAATAGTGACTCTTCTTACAAGAAAACAACTCTTGCTCGTAGGACCAGAAACTGCATTTCATTCAATCCACTTAGGACTGGGAAACAAACGCTAGCTCACCTTACAAGAAACACGCTCTGCTTTTGAGAATAGGGCACACATCTACTCTACTGTGTTTCTTATGGGGTCCAAACAGTGAGCTTGCTCAGAACAAAAGAACTGTGCTTCCTACACACACAGGTCATACCTAGTTCAACTCTGCTTAGGAAACTGACAAAAACAGTAGCTCCTCTTGAGTCCAATACACTGTACTTGCTGGGAACACACACGAGGGCTATTTGCACTGTGTATGACAATGGGAGCACAATAGTGACTCTTCTTACCAGAAAACAACTCTTGCTCGTAGGACCAGAAACTGCATTTGATTCAACTCCATTTAGGACTGGGAAACAAACGCTAGCTCGCCTTACAAGAAACACACTCTGCTTTTGATAAAAGAGCACTATTCTACTCTACTGTGTTTTTTATGGGGTCCGAACAGTGAGCTTGCTGAGAACAAATGAACTGTGCTTCCTACACACACGGGCCATATCTAGTTCAATTCTGCTTAGGAAACTGACAAGAACAGTCGATCCTCTTCAGTGCAATACACTGTACATCCTGGGAAAGAAGCCAGTGCTATTTGCCCTGTGTATGACAATGGGAGCACAATAGTGACTCTTCTTACCAGAAAACATCTCTTGCTCGTAGGAACAGAAACTGCATGTGATTCAACTCCATTTAGTACTTGGAAACAAACATTAGCTCGCCTTACAAGAAACACACTCTGCTTTTGAGAAAAGAGCACTCTTCTACTCTACTGTGTTTCCTATAGGGCCAGAACAGTGAGCTTGCTCAGAACAAAAGAACTGTGCTTCCTACACACACGGGCTATATCTAGTTCAACTCTGCATAGGAAACTGACAAGAACAGTAGATCCTCTTCAGTCCAATACACTGTACATGCTGGGAAAAGACGCAAGTGCTATTTGCCCTGTATATGACAATGCGAGCGCAATAGTGACTCTTCTTACCAGAAAACCACTCTTGCTTGTAGGACCAGAAACTGCATGTGATTCAACTCCATTTAGGTCTGGGAAGCAAACGCTATCTAGCCTTACAAGAAACACACTCTGCTTTTGAGAAAAGAGCACTGTGTTTCCTATGGGGTCCGCACAGTGAGCTTGCTCAGAACAAAAGAGCTGTGCTTCCTATACACACGGGCCATATCTAGTTCAACTCTGCTTAGGAAACTGACAAGAACAGTAGCTCCTCTTCAGTCCAATACACTGTACTTGCTGGGAACAGACATGAGTGCTATTTGTACTGTGAATGGAAAAGGGAGCGCAATAGTAACTTTCCTTACCAGAAAACAATTCTTGCTCGTATGACCAAAAACTGCATGTGATTAAACTCCATTTAGGGGTGGGAAACAAACGCTAGCACACCTTACAAGAAACACACTCTGTGTTTGAGAAAAGAGCACTCTTCAACTCTACTGTGTTTCCTATAGGGCCAGAACAGTGAGCTTGCTCAGAAAAAAAGAACTGTGCTCACTACACACACGGGCTATATCTAGTTCAACTCTGCTTAGGAAACTGACAAGAACAGTAGCTATTCTTCAGTCCAATACACTGTACTTGCTGGGAACAGACACGAGTGGTATTTGAACTATATATGGCAATGGGAGCACAATAGTGTCTTTCCTTGCCAGAAAACAACTCTTGCTCGTAGGACCAGAAACTGCATATGATTCAACTCCATTTAGGACTTGGAAACAAACGCAACTCGCCTTAAAAGAAACACACTCTGCTTTTGAGAAAAGAGCAGTATTCTACTCTAATATGTTTCCTATAGGGCCAGAACATTGAGCTTCCTCAGAACAAAAGAACTGTGCTTCCTACATACACAGGCTATATCTAGTTCAACTCTGCTTAGGAAACTGACAAGAACAGTAGCTCCTCTTCATTCCAATACACTGTACTTGCTGGAAACAGACGCTAGTGCTAATTGCACTGTGTATAGCAATGGGAGCCGAATAGTGTCTCTTTGTACCAGAAAACAACTCTTGCTCGTAGGACCAAATACTGCATGTGACTCAACTTCATTTAAGACTGGGAAACAAACGCTAGCTCGCCTTACAAGAAACACACTCTGCTTTTGAGAAAAGGGCACTCTTCTACTCTACTGTGTTTCCTATGGGATCCGAACAGTGAGCTTGCTCAGAACAAAATAACTGTGCTTCCTACACACACAGGCCATATCTAGTTCAACTCTGCATAGGAAACTGACAAGAACAATAGCTCCTCTTCAGTCCAATACACTGTACTTGCTGGGAACAGACGCGTGTGCTATTTGAACTGTGTATGGCAATGGGAGCACAATAGTGACTCTTCTTACCAGAAAACAACTCTTGCTCATAGGACCAGAAACTACATGTGATTCAACTCCATTTAGGACTGGGAAACAAACGCTAGCTAGCCTTACCAGAAACAAACTCTGCTTCTGAGAAAAGAGCACTCTTCTACTCTACTGTGTTTCCTATAGTGCCAGAACAGTGAGCTTACTCAGAACAAAAGAACTGTGCTTCCTACACACACGGGAAATATCTAGTTCAACTCTGCTTAGGAAACTGACAAGAACAGTAGCTCCTCTTCAGTCCAATACACTGTACTTGCAGGTCGCAGACACGAGTCCTATTTGCAGTGTGTATGGCAATGGGAGCGAAACAGTGACTCCTTTTACCAGAAAACAACTCTTGCTCGTAGAAACAGAAACGGCATGAGATTCAAATCTGTTTCTGACAGGGAAACAAACACTAGCTAGCCTTACAAGAAACATACTCTGCTTTTGAGAAAATAGCACTCTTCTACTCTACTGTGTTTCCTATGGGGTCCGAACAGTGAGCTTGCTCAGAACAAAAGAACTGTGCTTCCTACACACACGGGCCATATCTAGTTCAACTCTGCTTAGGCAACTGACAAGAGCAGTAGATCATCTTCAGTCCAATACACTGTACTTGCTGGGAACAGACGTGAGTGCTATTTGCACTGTTTATGGCAAAGGGAGCATAATAGTGACTTTCCTTTCCAGAAAACAACTCTTGCTCGTAGGACTAGAAACTGCATGTGATTCAACTCCATTTAGGACTGGGAAACAAACACAAGCTTGCCTTACAAAAAACACACTCTGCTTTTGAGAAAAGAGCACTCTTCTACTCTACTGTGTTTCCTATAGGGCCAGAAGAGTTAGCTTGCTCAGAACAAAAGAAGTGTACTTCCTGCACACACGGGCCATATCTAGTTCAACTTTGCTTAGGAAACTGACAAGAACAGTAGATCCTCTTCAGTCTAATACACTGTACATCCTGGGAACAGACGCGAGTGCTATTTGCCCTGTGTATGACACAGGGAGCACAATAGTGACTCTTCTTACTAGAAAACAACTCTTGCTCGTAGGACGAGAAACTGCATGTGATTCAACTCCATTTAGGACTGGGAAACAAAAGCTAGCTCGCCTTACAAAAACACACTCTGCTTTTGAGAAAAGAGCACTCTTCTACTCTACTTTGTTTCCTATAGGGCCAAAACAGTGAGCTTGCTCAGAACAAAAGAACTCTGCTTCCTACACACACGGGCCATATCTTGTTTAACTCTGCTTAGAAAACTGACAAGAACAGTAGATCCTCTTCAGTCCAATACACTGTACATGCTGGGAACAGACGCCAGTGCTATTTGCCCTGTGTATGACAATGGGAGCACAATAGTGACTCTTCTTACCAGAAAACAACTCTTGCTCCTAGGATCAGAAATACATATGATTCAACTCCATTTCGGACTGTGAAACAAACGCTAGCTAGCCTTACAAGAAATACACTCTGCTTTTGAGAAAAGAGCACTCTTCTACTCTACTGTGTTTCCTATGGGGTCCGAACAGTGAGCTTGCTCAGAGCAAAAGGACTGTGCTTCCTACAAACACGGGCCATATCTAGTTCAACTCTGCTTAGGAAACGGACAAGAACAGTAGCTCCTCCTCTGTCCAATACACTGTACTTGCAAAGAACAGTAGCGAATGTTGTTTGCACTGTGTATGGCAATGGGAGCACAATAGTGACTCTTCTTACCAGAAAACAACTCTTGCTCATAGGACATGAAACTGCATGAAATTCAACTACATTTAGGACTGGGAAACAAACGCTAGCTCGCCTTACAAGAAACAAACTCTGCTTCTGAGAAAAGAGCACTCTTCTACTCTTCTGTGTTGTCTATAGGGCCAGAACAGTGAGCTTGCTCAGAACAAAAGAACTGTGCTTCCTACACACACGGGCCATATCTAGTTCAACTCTGCTTAGGAAACTGACAAGAACAGAAGCTCCTCTTCAGTCCAATACACTGTATTTGCTGGGAACAGACGTGAGTGCTATTTGCACTGTTTATGGCAAAGGGAGCACAATAGTGACTTTCCTTACCAGAAAACATCCCTTGCTCGTAGGACCAGAAACTGCATGTGATTCAACTCTATTTTGGACTGGGAAACAAACGCTAGCTCGCCTTACAAGAAACACACTCTGCTTTTGAGAAAAGAGCACTCTTCTACTCTACTGTGTTTCCTATGGGGTTCGAACAGTGAGCTTGCTCAGAACAAAATAACTGTGCTTCCTACACACACGGGCCATATCTAGTTCAACTCTGCTTAGGAAACTGACAAGAAGAGTAGATCCTCTTCAGTCCAATACACTGTACTTGCTGGGAACAGACGCCAGTGCTATTTGCATTGTGTATGGCAATGGGAGCGCAATAGTGACTTTCCTTACCAGAAAACAACTCTTGCTTGTAGGACCAAAAACTGCATGTGATTCAACTCCATTTAGAACTTGGAAACAAACACTAGCTCGTCTTACAAGAAACACACTCTGTTTTTGATAAAAGAGCACTCTTCTACTCTACTGTGTTTCCTGTGGGGTCAAAAGTGAGCTTGGTCAGAACAAAAGAAGTGTGCTTCCTACACACACGGGCCATATCTAGTTCAACTCTGCTTAGGAAACTGACAAGAACCGTAGTTCCTCTTCAGACCAATACACTGTATGTGCGTTAAACAAACGCGAGTGCTATATGTACTGTGTATGGCAATGGGAGCGCAATACTGACTCTTCTTACCAGAAAACAACTCTTGCTCGTAGGACTTAAAACTGCATTTGATTCAACTCCATTTAGGACTGAGAAACAAACGCTAGCTCGCCTTAGAAGAAACACTCTCTGCTTTTGAGAAAAGAGCCCTTTTCTACTCTACTGTGTTTCCTATAGGGCCAGAACACTGAGGTGCTCAGAACAAAAGAACTGTGCTTCCTACACACACGGGCCATATCTAGTTCAATTCTCCTTAGGAAACTGACAAGAACAGTAGATCCTCTTCAGTCCAATACACTGTACTTACTGGAAACAGACGCCAGAGCTATTTGCCCTGTGTATGACAATGGGAGTGCAATAGTGACTCTTCTTACCACAAAACAACTCTTGCTCGTAGGACCAGAAACTGCATGTGATTCAATTCCATTTAGGATTGGGAAACAAACGCTAGCTCGCCTTACATGAAACACACTCTGCTTTTGAGAATGGGGCCCACATCTTCTCTACTGTGTTTCCTAAGGGGTCCGAGAAGTGAGCTTGCTCAGAACAAAAGAACTGTGCTTCCTACACACACGGGTCATATTTAGTTCAACTCTGCTTAGGAAACTGAGAAGAACAGTAGCTCCTCTTCAGTCCAATACACTGTACTTGCTGGGAACAGACGCGAGTGCTATTTGCACTGTGTATGGCAATGGGAGCACAATAGTGACTTTCCTTACCAGAAAACAACTTTTGTTCTTAGGACCTGAAACTGCATGTGATTCAACTCCATTTAGGACTGGGAAACAAACGCTAGCTCGCCTTTCAAGAAACACACTCTGTTTTTGAGGAAAGAGCACACTTCTACTCTACTGTGTTTCCTATAGGGCCAAAACAGTGAGCTTGCTGAGTACAAAAGAACTGAGCTTCCTACACATATGTGCCATATCTAGCTCAACTCTGCATAGGAACCTGACAAGAACAGTAGATCCTCTTCAGTCCAATAAACTGTACATGCTGGGAACAGAAGCCAGTGCTATGTGCGCTGTGTATGACAATGGGAGCGCAATAGTGACTCTTCTTACCAGAAAACAACTCTTGCTTGTAGGACCAGAAACTGCATGTTTATTTCAACTCCATTTAGGACTGGGAAACATATGCTAGCTCGCCTTACAAGAAACACACTCTGCTTTTGAGAAAAGAGCACTCTTCTACTCTACTGTGTTTCCTGTGGGGTACAACAGTGAGCTTGGTCAGAACAAAAGAAGTGTGCTTCCTACACACGGGCCATATCTAGTTCAACTCTGGTTAGGAAACTGACAAGAACAGTAGCTCCTCTTCAGTCCAATACACTGTAATTGCTGGGAACAGACGCGAGGGCTATTTGCACTCTGTATGGCAAAGGGAGTGCAATAGTGACTCTTCTTACCAGAAAACAATTCTTGCTCGTAGGACCAGACACTGCCTGTGATTCAACTCCATTTAGGACTGGGAAACAAACGCTAGCTCGCCTTACAAAAAACACACTCTGCTTTTGAGGAAAGAGCACTCTTCTACTCTACTGTGTTTCCTATAGGGCCAGAACAGTGAGCTTGCTGAGTACAAAAGAACTGTGCTTCCTACACACATGGTCCATATCTAGTTCAACTCTGCTTAGGAAACTGACAAAAACAGTAGCTCCTCTTCAGTCAAATACACTGTACTTGCTGGGAACAGACGCGAGGGCTATTTGCACTATGTATGGCAATGGGAGCACTATAGTGACTCTTCTTACCAGAAAACAACTCTTGCTCGTAGGACCAGAATCTGCATGTGATTCAACTCCATTTAGGATTGGGAAACAAACGCTAGCTCGCCTTACAAGAAACACACTCTGCTTTTGATAAAAGAGCACTCTACTACTCTACTGTGTTTTCTATGTGGTCCGAACAGTGAGCTTGCTGAGAACAAATGAACTGTGCTTCCTACACACACGGGCCATATCTATTCAACTCTGCTTAGGAAACTGACAAGAACTGTAGCTCCTCTTCAGACCAATAAACTGTACTTGCTGGAAACATACGCGAGTGCTATTTGTACTGTGTATGGCAAAGGGAGCGCAATAGTGACTCTTCTTACCAGAAAACAACTCATGCTCGTAGGACCAGAAACTGCACGTGATTCAAATCCATTTAGGACTGGGAAGCAAACGCTAGCTCGCCTTACAAGAAACACACTCTGCTTTTGAGAATAGGGCACACATCTACTCTACTGTGTTTCCTATGGGGTCCAAACAGTGAGCTTGCTCAGAACAAAAGAACTGTGTTTCCTACACACACGGGCCATATCTAGTTCAATTCTGCTTAGGAAACTGACAAGAACAGTAGATCCTCTTCAGTCCAATACACTGTACTTGCTGGGAACAGACGCCAGGGCTATTTGCACTTTGTATGACAATGGGAGCCCAATAGTGACTTTTCTTACCAGAAAAAACTCTTGCTTCTAAGACAAGAAACTGCATGTGATTCAAATCCATTTAGGACTGGGAAGCAAACGCTAGCTTGCCTTACAAGAAACACACTCTGCTTTTGAGAAAAGAGCACTCTTCTACTCTACTGTGTTTCCT
The DNA here is from genome assembly GCF_949786415.1 of Peromyscus eremicus. Lineage (NCBI taxonomy): Eukaryota > Metazoa > Chordata > Mammalia > Rodentia > Cricetidae > Peromyscus > Peromyscus eremicus. The sequence continues at coordinate 4,240 of NW_026735623.1, read as the reverse complement.
ATTTGGTCCGAACAGTGAGCATGCTCAGAACAAAAGAACTGTGCTTCCTATACACACGGGCCATATCTAGTTCAACTCTGCTTAGGATACTGACAAGAACAGTAGATCCCCTTCAGTCCAATACACTGTACTTGCTGGGAATAGACCCGAGTGCTATTTGCACTGTGTATGGCATTGGGAGCGCAATAGTGACTCTTTTTACCAGAAAACAACTCTTGCTCATAGGAGCAGAAACTGCATGTGATTCAACTCCACTTAGGACTGGGAAACAAACGCTAGCTTGCCTTACAAGAAACAAGCTCTGCTTTTGAGAAAAGGGCACACTTCTACTCTACTGTGTTTCCTATAGGGCCAGAACAATGAGCTTGCTCAGACCAAAAGAACTGTGCTTCCTACACACACGGGCCATATCTAGTTCAACTCTGCTTAGGAAACTGACGAGAACAGTAGCTCCTCTTCAGTCCAATACACTGTACTTGCTGGGAACAGACGCGAGTGCTATTTGCACTGTGTACAGCAATGGGAGCACAATAGTGACTCTTCTTACCAAAAAACAACTGTTGGTCGTATGACCAGAAACTGCATGTGATTCAACTCCATTTAGGATTGGGAAAGAAACGCCAGCTCGCCTTACAAGAAACACACTCTGCTTTTGAGAATAGGGCACACATCTACTCTACGGTTTTTCCTATAGGGCCAGAACAGTGAGCTTGCTCAGAACAGAAGAAAGGTGCTTCATACACACGGGCCATATCTAGTTCAACTCTGCTTAGGAAAATGACAAGAACAGTAGATCCTCTTCAGTCCAATACACTGTAAATGCTGGGAACAAATGCCAGTGCTATTTGCCCTGTGTATGACAATGGGAGCACAATAGTGACTCTTCTTACCAGAAAAAACTCTTGCTCGTAGGACCAGAAACTGCATGTGATTCAAATCCATTTAGGACGGGTAAACAAACGCTAGCTCGCCTTACAAGAAACACACTCTGTTTTGAGAAAAGAGTACTCTTCTTCTCTACTGTGTTTCCTATAGGGCCAGAACAGTGAGCTTGCTCAAAACAGAAGAAATGTGCTTCATACACACACGGGCCATATCTAGTTCAACTCTGCTTAGGAACCTGACAAGAACAGTAGATCCTCTTCAGTCCAATACACTGTACATGCTGGGAACAAATGCCAGTGCTATTTGCCCTGTGTATGACAATGGGAGCCCAATAGTGACTTTCCTTACCAGAATACAACTCTTGCTCGTAGGACCAGAAACTCCATGAGATTCAACTCCGTTTCTGACTGGGAAACAAACAATAGCCAGCCTTACAAGAAACACACTCTGCTTTTGAGAAAAGAGCACTCTTCTTCTCTACTATGTGTCCTAAGGGTTCCGAACAGTGAGCTTGCTCAGAACAAAAGAACTGTGCTTCCTACGCACACGGGCCATATCTAGTTCAACTCTGCTTAGGAAACTGTCAAGAACAGTAGCTCCTCTTCAGTCCAATACACTGTATTTGCTGGGAACAGACGCAAGTGCTATTTGCACTGTGTATGTCAATGGGAGCGCAATAGTGACTTTCCTTACCAGAAAACAACTCTTCCTCGTAGGACCAAAAACTGCATGTGATTCAACTCCATTTAGGACTGGGAAACAAACGCTAGCTCGCCTTACAAGAAACACACTCTGCTTTTGAGAAAAGAGCTGTCTTCTTCTCTACTGTGTTTCCTATAAGGCCAGTACAGTGAGCTTGCTCAGAACAAAAGAACTGTGCTTCCTACACAAATGGCTATATCCAGTTCAATTCTGCTTAGGAAACTGACAAGAACAGTAGCTCCTCTTCAGTCCAATACACTGTACTTGCTGGGAACAGACGCGAGTGCTATTTGCACTGTGTATGGCAATGGGAGCGCAATAGTGACTTTCCTTACCAGAAAACAACTCTTGCTCGTAGTAACTGAAACTGCATGTGATTCAACTCCATTTAGTACTGGGAAACAAACGCTAGCTCGCCTTACAAGAAACACACTCTGCTTTTGAGGAAAGAGCACTCTTCCACTCTACTGTGTTTCCTATAGGGCCAGAACAGTGACCTTGCTCAGAACAAAGAACTGTGCTTCCTACACACATGGGCCATATCTAGTTCAACTCTGCTTAGGAAACTGACAAGAACAGTAGCTCCTCTTCAGTCCAATACACTGTACTTGCTGGGAACAGACGCGAGTGCTATTTGCACTGTGTATGGCAATGGGAGCGCAATAGTGACTTTCCTTACCAAAAAACAACTCTTGCTCGTAGGACCTGAAACTGCATGTCATTCAACTCCATTTAGGACTGGGAAACAAACGCTAGCTCGCCTTACAAAAAACACACTCTGCTTTTGAGGAAAGAGCACTCTTCTACTCTACTGTGTTTCCTATAGGGCCAGAACAGTGAGCTTGCTGAGTACAAAAGAACTGTGCTTCCTACACACATGGGCCATATCTAGTTCAACTCTGCTTAGGAAACTGACAAAAACAGTAGCTCCTCTTCAGTCAAATACACTGTACTTGCTGGGAACAGACGCGAGGGCTATTTGTACTATGTATGGCAATGGGAGCACTATAGTGACACTTCTTACCAGAAAACAACTCTTGCTCGTAGGACCAGAATCTGCATGTGATTCAACTCCATTTAGGATTGGGAAACAAACGCTAGCTCGCCTTACAAGAAACACACTCTGCTTTTGAGAAAAGAGCACTCTACTACTCTACTGTGTTTTCTATGTGGTCCGAACAGTGAGCTTACTGAGAACAAAAGAACTGTGCTTCCTACACACACGGGCCATATCTAGTTCAACTCTGCTTAGGAAACTGACAAGAACTGTAGCTCCTCTTCAGACCAATAAACTGTACTTGCTGGAAACATATGCGAGTGCTATTTGTACTGTGTATGGCAATGGGAGCACAATAGTGACTCTTTTTACCAGAAAACAACTCATGCTCGTAGGACCAGAAACTGCATGTGATTCAACTCCATTTAGGATTGGGAAACAAACGCCAGCTCGGCTTACAAGAAACACACTCTGCTTTTGAGAATAGGGCACACATCTCCTCTACTGTGTTTCCTGTGGGTTCCAAACAGTGAGCTTGCTCAGAACAAAAGAACTGTGCTTCCTACACATGGGTCATATCTAGTTCAACTCTGCTTAGGAAACTGACAAGAACAATAGCTCCTCTTCAGTCCAATACACTGTACTTGCTGGGAACAGATGCGAGTGCTATTTGCACTGTTTTTGGCAATGGGAGCGCAATAGTGACTTTCCTTACCAGAAAACAGCTCTTGTGCGTAGGACCAAAAACTGCATGTGATTCAACTCCATTTAGGACTGGGAAACAAACGCTAGCTTGCCTTACAAGAAACACACTGTGCTTTTTAGAAAAGAGCACTCTTCTACTCTTCTGTGTTTCCTATAGGGTCAGAACAGAGAGCTTGCTCAGAACAAAAGATCTGTGCTTCCTACACACACGGGCCATATCTAGTTCAACTCTGATTAGGAAACTGACGAGAACAGTAGCTCATCTTCAGTCCAATACACTGTACTTGCTGGGAACAGATGCGAGTGCAATTTGCAATGTGTACGGCAATGGGAGCACAATAGTGACTCTTCTTACCAGAAAACAACTCTTGCTCTTAGGACCAGTAACTGAATTTGATTCAACTCCATTTAGGACTGGGAAAAAAAACACTAGCTCGACTTACAAGAAACACACTCTGCTTTTGAGAAAAGAGCACTCTTCTACTCTACTGTATTTCCTATGGGGTCCGAACAGTGAGCTTGCTCAGAAAAAAAGAAATGTACTTCCTGCACACATGGCCATATCTAGTTCAATTCTGCTTGGGAAACTGACAAGAACAGTAGATCCTCTTCAGTGCAATACACTGTACATCCTGGGAAAAGAAGCCAGTGCTATTTGCCCTGTATATGACTATGGGAGCACAATAGTGACTCTTCTTACCAGAAAACATCTCTTGCTCGTAGGAACAGAAACTGCATGTTTCAACTCCATTTAGTACTTGGAAACAAACACTAGTTCGCCTTACAAGAAACACACTCTGCTTTTGAGAAAAGAGCACTCTGCTACTCTACTGTGTTTCCTATAGGGCCAGAACAGTGAGCTTGCTCAGAACAAAAGAACTGTGCTTCCTACACACACGGGCTATATCTAGTTCAACTCTGCATAGGAAACTGACAAGAACAGTAGATCCT